>NW_009931473.1:774-11975 GCF_000696875.1 Nestor notabilis | reverse complement strand
AGCTTCTGAGGAGCAGGCACCTGCTGCCAAGTTCCCCGAGAGGAGCACGGGGCTTGGGCATGGATTGCAGCAGGGCTCGGTGGATGGATGCTCTGCATCAGTAGGGTCCATGCCTTCGCTTGGCTTCGCCCCCCTCTCCCAGGGACCTGCTGCTCCTGGGAGGAGCGGAGCTTCACGGCCACAGAGTAAAGTGGAGGAAAGGGAAGAGAATTCCCCATAATCACAGGGCTCTGGGAAATGCCCCAGGTTTCCTCTCAGCTTGGCTCTGACAGCCAGGGGCAGGTCGTGGCACTGTCACAGCCGGGGCAGGAGCACCAGTGAGGCAGCACTTGTGGGAGGGTTTTCTCTGAAGGGGGACAGGGCTGGGGCACAAGTGGCAAAAGACATGGAGAGATGTGGCATTGAGCTGTGGTGGGTCCCGATACTGCCCTTGCTGGGGTTCACGTTCTGCCAGCGCCTGGATCTTCCCAAAGGGGCTGTGGGGATGCTCAGAAGCGCTCAGGCTAACTAAAAGCTGGCTGATGTGGCTGGCAGCACTGGTGGGAAAGCAGGTTAATGTCCTGATGGCCTTGGAGCTGGCTGAGGCACAGGGCCAGGGAAGGCAACAGACCTTCCCTCAGCCCCTCTGAGCCAAAGTCATCATTACTGCTCATCAGGTGGCTCCCCTCCAGAGGCAGCACAAGTAGGATGTGTGCACCATGCAGGCTGCCTCTGTCCATCCTCTCCCCTCCATCCTCAGGGTACCCACAGCCCCTGCACCTTTCCGGCCACGCAGCCGTCTGTCTGGCTGTGCACTTGTGTCTCTGTCTCTCCACATCCATCACTCTGCCCATCTCTGTCTGGTTTATGCCCAACTGCCTTCATTATTCATTGTTCTCCTTGCAGCATCTCTTTATCTCACTCACCCACCATTCACCTGCCCTGGTGCTGGCTTAGGGCTGAAGGGGATGTTTAGGGGATGCTTCTTCCCCATCCAAGTGCTCTCCTAACCTTATCCAGAGTATCATCAGCTGCTGGACAGAAGCAGCCAATAACCCTCCCTTGGAGCTCCCCTGAAGACTTGGTGATGGATTGCAAAAGCCCATCTGGCCCCAGGCAACTGGCTCAGCCCCACCCTGGTGGCTGGAAAGGACCCTGTGGATGTCCATGAGCTGCAGCTCTGTGAGGCTGGCCAGGCTTGGAGCTGCTGCCTGATGTGGAAATCTGTCCCCACTAAGAGCAGGGCTGAGATCCACCAGGTCCTCGTCACAGAGCCCATCACCAGGGGTCTGGTCATTGGTCACTCAGCCTTGAGCCAAACCCATCCCCAGGAGAGCTGAAACTGTTCCATGTCCTCACCATGAAGCACCCCAAGCTTCCCCTGTCACCCAGCAATCCACAGCTATTCCTGCTTGGAAGCTGCGTCCCAGTTTCTCTTGCTGTTTACATTCGTCTGCCTTCAAGAGTTTGCTTTGCTCCATTTTTTAATGTAATTTCACCAGCCATTAGCCCAGAATGCAGCTCCTGTCAATGTGCTCTTTATTCCTTGAGGATCTTCATTTGAGAGACTCATTTGACAAACTTTGCTAGCAGTGGTGGGGGGAGCACCCCTGCATCACCCAAACAACCTGATGATGGTGGAACTGCAGAAGAAGAGCCATCACTGCATCCTCCACCCACTCTGGGAGCCTCAGGCTGCTGCTCCCCATTAGGGAATGGCCCTGGGGCTTTTCCACCTGCAGCTGGTGATGTTCTGAGCATAGGGGGGTTAATTTCTTTCTGTGCAGGCTGTATTCGGAGGGAAAATCAAATGCTGAGGCACAGAAACACTTTCACTTCCCTTAAAGCTAATAATAGCACCCAGTGACTGCAGCCAACAGCCCTCCTGAGCCTTATGCAGGGCAGGAGGGTGGCTGGAGCTGGGGAAGCTGAGGCACAGGAGACCTTGGGCTGCAGCAGCAGCCCCTGGGGCTGGCAGCACCCGCAGCATCATCTCTGCAGCATGAAACAAACCCAAACCCACTTGTCCCCAAGCCACATACTTTCTCCTGGGAACCCTCCATTGTCCCTGAGCCAGAGGCTTTCCCACCATTCCAGCCCTCTCTCCGTTAGTGCTGATGATCCACTCTGCTGCCTCCTTTTCCAAACAACTCATCTGTGCTATCTGGTCACTAATGAATAACTCCAGCAATTAATTGCAGGGGTAAGTCCACTCCTAATTAGGAACAGATTTAAGGAGTGAGCACTGGGAGAGCTCTTTGGTTGCCTCTAGTAGAGCACGGGCTGGGGATTACAGCCTGTAGGGCTTTCTAATTAATAAAGGACTTGATTAAGGCTGAGTTAGTGCTGGAGGAAGCAGCCTGGGTGAGTTGTGGAGCTGGAGATGCTGCTGCAGTTGATGGTGATGGCGTTGGCTGAGGAGTTGGGGTAGATCCAGCCTGGCTGGGAGTTCTTATGCTGTCAGAAGAAGGTGTGAAGGTGGCTGTGAGCTGTGGGGCAGGTCCAGCTCCACTGGGTGTGAGGCTTTTGCCATCTGCTTCTCACACTCCCAAAGTGTACTCAATGTCTGAATTTCCCGCTGTGTTTTCAGACTGGGGGGTTACAGGGTTGTCCATCCCCTTGGGTATCAGCTTCGCCTCCTCTGCAGCTCCTGGTTCATCCTAACAAATCCCAGGGAAGGAAAGGGAAAGGAAGGAAAGGGAAGCGGGGCTTCCTGCACCCGTGTCCATCTCTGCTCTCATGCTGCATCCCTGGAGCCTGTCCTCAGCAGACCCATGCCTGCTAATTGCGGTGGGTTGTAGTTTATATCATGCTGTGCCCAGGGCTGGTTCCCTTTACTGGAGACCCCTAATGACCCATGCTTAAGCTGGGTACAGGAGAATGAGGCACCTTGCTCAGAGCCAAACCAAGCGAGTCCCCTGCTTGGAGGCAATAGATCAACGCCAGAGATGATGCTGGTCCTCTGAGCGCGGCCGGTCCAGGGCAGATGATGCTAAGAGAGAGCTGGAAATACAAACCCACCCCAAACAAACGCCCCGGAGACAGGGCGCGTTCCCGTTGGCAGCACCATCGGTCACTGGAAAATCTTAGTGGGGAGCAAGAGGGAAGGAGCCAGCTTCTGCTTTCTGATAGAGGTTCCTGCCCTGGCCCCTGGCGCAGCGGGTGTGTGAAGGAGCGAGTTAGTCATCACGGGCAGATCCTGCTGCCGGCACCGGGCCCCTCCGGCTGCCTCCAGCCCTTTTCCTTTAAAGGCATTGCCAGAATTACGCTGCCGGGCTTCTGCTGCCCGGTGCTGCTGCTGCGGAGTGTTCATCAGCTGGTAATGAATGACAAACAGCATCTGATCTGTCCGAGAGCTGGACACTCATCTCCTGCGCTGCCACAGGGAGTCATCCCGCTCCTGCGGCTGCTCCGCTTGGTTTGCTCTAGGAGTTGGGTTGAAAGCCCTGTTCCCAATTCCCAATCGGCTGTGGGAGGAAAAGGCTGATCGCAGGGATGGAATTGGGAGAGCAGGACAAATGGGAGGAAGGCTATTAGTCAGAGGGGGACAAAGGACGAGTGATAGGGCTGGGGGGTTCAAGCCTCCCCAGCTCTCCTTAGTGGCACACAGGCATCTTTGCCTTCTCTCCCTGCTGCAGACGTCTCCTTGCCTTGTTTCCTCCTGCAACACGGGGAGAGCTAAGCTCAGGCCTGCAGCGTGGTGGACCCGAGGGACCACATCTGTACTTTCCCCTCCTCCCCGTTGCCTGTTCGCAGTGTCACCCACATGACTGAAAGGAGAGTCTGTTAGACCCAGTGCCTGGGTATCGGTGTCTGCAGCCCCTTTCCAGCTCTGCAGAGCAGAACAATTCCTGTTGAGCTCAGTAAAGAGCACAAAGGCTCCTCTCCCCAAAGGTTGTGCTCCCGTACAGGCAATCACAGGCGCTTGGCTCACGTCTTCCTCTGCAAATCATGGGCTTAGTGTATTTACAAATACACGTACAAAGCACCCTGGCTGCCAGACCACACAGCCCTGACCACGCTGCACTCGCCAGCACAGCTCACAAGTGTTCTGACTGTGTCCTGGCCTGGGTATATGGATCCCTAAACACACAGCATCCCAGCCCTACAGCGATGCATCCTCCTGTGTCCTGCCTGCTGCAGTATCCCCTTGGCTGTGGCACAGGGATGCTCACTCACCCTCCTGCCTGCACACCCTGTTGCTTCCCTCCCCAAAGCAAATGCCTTCTTTTCCTGCTGGAGCTCTGCTCTAAACTCATACATACACATCCTGTATGTATGAGATGTGTCAGGCATGACCCAGGTTCACCAGGAGCTGCCAGCACAGCCCTTGGCCTCCGTTAGCTAATTGCTGCTTGGGAGCTTGGGATGTGCCAGCACTTGGGCCTCCCAGCATTACTGGGGTGCTTTATCACTGTCGTGTCCTACATGGAGCAAACTGGGGCTGGCAGAGAGAGAAAAAGGGAAGAGAGAAAACATATTGATGGCACTGGAAATGAAGGGCAGGTTTCCACGTCAGAGCGAGGAGCGGATCAGCTGTCTCAGCAGTCAGCGGGGAAACAAGTTGCTGGCGTCACCGCTGATGTGAGACACGTCTTGCAGAGGAGATACATCTGTGCCATCTTTGCAGCACCAGCTATTCCAGCTCCGGAGTTAGCATTAGTGTTAACATTGCAGTGTTACGCTTGTTGGCATTGGGGATTCCAGGTAATTCCCAGCCCTTTGTCCCACAGGAGGCTGGGGCTGCTCTGGGGGTGAGGAGCTGCCAGCATGATCCTCCTTTGGGGACCCCAGTGCCACTGCTGTGGTGACACCCCAACCACGCTGCTCCTTCACATGGATGCCTGGGAATGGAGCCCGGTGTCAGGCGAGGACGGCTGGTCAGGATCCAGGGCATTGAGAGCCTGACCATCACCACTGCTGTGTGACAGGCTGGTGGGAGGCCCCTGTGGCCCTTCCAAATGAGGCAGGGATCTGTCTTTCCGAGTCTGGTGTGCCTGGATGCTGAGCCAGGGCTTGGGGGTGTCTGCAGGGAAAAGCTCTGCTCTCAGCTTGGTGGGATGCACAAGGCCCTCACCCATACAGCGGCTGTTACCCAAATACCCAGTGTCCAGTGTCTTGGCTGCTTTCCATTTGATCTCCATCCTTCCACCCGGTGCATCTGAGACAGTGAGGGCTGCAGCCAGCCCTGGCCTTGCTGCTGGCTCTCCTTCCTTGGGCAATTCACAGATGCCGTGAGCTTCATCTCTCCTCTTCATGACTCATTTCTTTCTCACTGAGGCTTTAATTTTTAAAGAGGCTCTCTTGGGCGCAGAGGGTTTAATACCTGCAGAGGTTCCCAGCAGGTGCCGTTGAGCTTTTCCCATCAGCACGGATGGGGATACAGAAGGAGACAGAGATGAGGCTGGTGGCCCTGAGCATCAATCCAGTCTCTCCCAAGACCATGCTGTGACAGATACGTGGTCAATGGGGCTGCAAATGGGGTCTCTTTGCTCAGCCCACAGAGGAAGGAAACAGAGAAGATGGGGATGTCCTCACTGCTGGGAAGCAGGAGGTGCAAGGGAAAGAAAGCATTGTGGCCTTGGGAAGGCTCCCCTGGTCCTGCCACGCTGCAGCTTGGGGTAACCCACAGCCTCCAGTGCGGGCTTCAGTCAGCTCCAGGGAAAAGCTGTTTGTAGAGGGTGGGAATGGCTCCGGCTGCACAAACAGCCTTGACCTCCCTCTGCTCCAGAGGAGGGATCAATCTGCCACATGGAAAGTGTTTGTCTTCTGCCATGGAGGGTGACAGGTTTGTGTTCCCATGGAGGGTGACGGGTTTGTGTTCCCATGAAGGGTGATGGGTCTGTGTCCCCATGGAGGATGACGGGTCTGTGTCCCCATGGAGGGTGACGGGTCTGTGTCCCCATGGAGGGTGACGGGTCTGTGTCCCCATGGAGGTTGGCGTCTGCGGGCGGGATGCCGAGCCGAGCCCCTGGGTCTGTTTGGATAGCGGCGCTGCTGTTTGGATAGCGATAGGAGGGGTTGCCACCAGCTGGTGTTTGCTCTGCGCTGCCTCTGTGCATGGCAGCGTGCGAGGTGCAGCGTGTTATCCCGCTCCCTGTGCTGCAGCGGCAGGCACAGCTCGGACACCTTCCACTAGAGCAGGTTGCTCCAAGCCCCTGTGTCCAACCTGGCCTTGAACACTGCCAGGGATGGGGCAGCCACAGCTTCTCTTGGCACGCTGTGCCAGCGCCTCAGCACCCTCACAGGGAAGAGCTTCTGCCTCAGAGCTCATCTCAATCTCCCCTGTGGCAGGATAGAACCATTGTCCTGTCAAATACTTGTTCTCTGTTTCCCAAGGAACTGATTCTTATCCCAGACCAGGAACACTCCCCATGCAGAGATCAGTCATCATCCCCAAGTCCTACTTACTCCTGAGCTAACCCCAAACTGTCTGTCCCAGCACTTAGGGACCCTCTGGAGCTGCTCTGGCTGTGAGTGTGGGCATGATGCTCCTTGAGGAAAGCTTCTCCCCCGTTTCTGTGATTAATCCCTCGCTCCCACCGCGGCCGCCCGCAATTGCATCTATATCCGTGGCTCCCCACTCCTCCTCGGCTCTAAAATATTTATAACCCCCTACATTAGGGCTCTTCTGCTCTCTCTCTGCCTTTCTTCTTCTTCTCCTCTGCTTTCCAGGCGGGCAGCTCTGCCGAGCCGCGCCGCACCAGGAGCCGCTTCATTTTAATAGAACTCAGCGAGCGGAGAAGCTGTGAGGGATAATTTGGGCTTTGCTCAGGGAATGCGATGCTTTTTTTAATTGCAGTCATCTGCAGCTCCTTAGCAATGTATTATTGATGCTTATTATTCAAATAAAATAGTCCTTTCTTTTTGTCTTCCTGGGGATGCAGTTGGAATCATCGAGTTGTTTAAGATGGAAAAGACTTTTAAGATCATTGAGTCCAACCATTAACCCAGCGCTGCCAAGTCTACCACTAACCCGTGTCCCAGAGCGCCACATCTACATGCCTTTTATATCCCTCCAGGGATGCTGACTCCATTGCTGCCCTGGGCAGCCTGTTCCGGTGCTGGACAACCCTTTGGGTGAAGTTATCTTTTACAGTCTCAACCTCCCTGGTGTAGCTTGAGGCTGTTTTATCTTGTCCTATTGCTTGTTACCTGGGAGAAGAGATGGACCCCACCTCGCTACACCCTTCTTTCAGGTAGTTGTAGAGAGCAAGAAGGTCCACCCCGGAGCCTTCTCTTCTCCAGCTGCCCCAGCCCAGCTCTCTCAGCCTGGCTCCAGAGCAGAGCTGCTCCAGCCCTCGCAGCAGCTCCGGGGCCTCCTCTGCGCTCGCTCCAACAGCTTCAAGTCCTTCTTATGTAGGGGGTGCTTTGGGCTCCAAAGATGGGATTTTGGGAGCACCAACATGCGGGCTGCTCTTCACCCCACAGCATTATGAAGAGGCAACGAGAGGGCACAAATAGCCCCCTGAAATGGACCTGCTGGGTTTAGCCCCCTAATTGCTGTGCTGTCCCCATCCCTGTTGCGTCCCGATGCTAAGGCCTCACACGGGCTCTGCAGCATCGCTGTGCAGGGTACCACAGTGCCCAGTCTGGGACCAACAGCATCCCCCGGCACCCGCCTGGCTTTTTCCCTGGCTCTGGAGGGAAGGCACCAAAGTAGGGCTCGGGAGCCTGGGTGCTCCTCCACCTCCCCAGCTCCGGGACTGACAGCTTGTGAGCGATGGAGCGGCTCTCCCGCGCTGTCACTTCTCTCTCCTCCCTTTCAGCACTACCCACCGCGTTGTCACTCCTGGCAGCAGGGACTTTCCTCAGTCCCACTAAGGTCCCGGAGCTGTTACCGTGATGCAAACACCGAGTACAAGGTTCCTCCTTTGATGTGAGGAACGAAACGAGGTCAGAACTGGAGGGAAAAATGTTCATTTTGAGATGGAGCCAGGGATCCTGCTGCTTCCCGTCCTCAGGAAGGGACCCCCAGATCAGGGCATGCACATTGCCCTAACCAAAGGGTGCTCTGGTGGGGTGCTCCGTGGAGAAGGTAGGAGCTCCAATGCGCTGGTGAGGCTTCATCACATCCCTGTGCCATGGCATATCCCCCCTGCCCACGGGTGCTTGGGAAGAAACAGCTCAGAGGCTCCTCCTGAAAGTATGCAGGGTTTAATAACAAGCACTAATAGATGTAGAGCGTGTCGTGGACCCAGCTTCGAACGGGAGCGTGCAGGGGTGGGGAAAGGAAAAGCGCCGTCAGTCACAGGGCTCCCAGGGAAAACACAGCGTGTCTGTCAGCCCCGTGATGGATTCCTTAGGTGAGCAAACAGTTTTGTCTCCTAATTACACCCATAAAGCAAAACTGGGCCCAAATCCCTCCTCTTCTGTTTCGCTTTTCACTTCCAGCCCCCCTCCCTAATGAAGCAGCTGCTTAATTAGAAATTAACGGGTCTGTTTGTTAGAGTAATAGAGAGCAGAACAGTCTGCGAGAGGCTTATTAGCAATAGCGTAGCAATGGGTTTACTGGCAATCCCATGGCCACGGGGTTTTTCTGGGGCTGCAAAGCCATAGGGAGCTGCCTTGGAACAAGGGGAAAGCCCAGAAACAAGGGGAGCAGAGAAGGAAACTGGTGTGATGTGATGGGACCGTTCCCATCGGCAGCACACAGGCAGGAGCCTGAGCCTTGCAAACAGGCATCTGTGGGTGCTGAAGCTCTGCAGTGCTCAAGGAACGGGAAAAGAGGATGCGGAGGAAGGAAGAAAACCCGAACCCCCTTTTTGCACCAGCCCCGTGTGGCTGCAGCATCACTGGGAGCACCTTGGATAGTCCTGACACCCCCAGGGACCTCGGAGCCACGGGACCCCCCGGCATTCCCAACAAAGCCTCTCCCGCAGCAATGCTCGGGGGTTTATTTATCCCTGAGCACAGCAAGTCAACTCGCTCTCCCTATATTTAGCCCTTGAATGGAGAGAGATTTTACAGATGCCCGACTGCCTTGTGCTCAGGAGTCAGTCAGTGTTTCCATTAGAAACCCTGGGGGTCCAATCCTGCTCTCCGGCACCATGACAAAAATCCTCCCCGCTGATTCCAGTGCAGCGACGTCGGATTTATCCCCGCAGGGATGAGATCAGGATCTGGCCTCGGGCTTTGATGGGTTTGTAACTTGGCTGATACAACTTGGCTGATTCAATTCATTCTGGGCTGAAACTCCACCTACAAGTTCCCAGCCTGGGAGACATTAAAGGCCAATTACGACCAAGTTTCATACTGGTTTTGAAGGGAAATCATCAGTTAAGCCTGATTTTTACACAAGAACCCTGTGGGCTGATCTTTTTCTATTTTGGGCTTACTTATTTTACGTTGCTGCTGGTCTCTTTCAGGCCAGACACTGCTCAGGCCAGGGCCTGCTGCTTGCTTTGCTTACAGAGCACCCAGCAGAAAAGCATTTGGAAAAGGAAAGAGGTGCCAAAATATGGATTAGAGCTGAGGTTCCCATCGCAGTGGGGCTCCTGCAGGGTTTAAGTCCCTGCTTGTGTGCTCTGATGCTGCTGGTCACGGTGGGGCTCTGCTAAGAGGGGAGAGCATTGAGGAGCCCCCCCTTTCCTGTCTGCATCCCTGCCATGGGAGCCAACGTGCTTCCCAGAGCCACGGAGCTGGCCCCGCACACGCGGCCGGAGCTCCTTGTGGACAAGGACAAGGGAACAAATGACGACCCAGACATCACCCACAACAAGTGAGGAGTCCAAAGCACAAAGCAGTGAGTGGGGCAGCCCTGCAGAGACTTGCCAGCAGGATCCAGTGTCCCCCTGCCACCAGGAGCAACCTGTCCCCGAGGACATCCCGGTGGCTGCAGCAGCCAGAGCACTGGATAATCCTGGATAATCAGGGGCAGAGGAGTGCGGAACGCTGTGGCTCAAGGCTTGCTGCCTTCTCCTTCCTCTTTCGGGTGCAGGAGCCCCACCACCTCTCCAGGGATAGCAAAGCCTTTTATCTCCCAGCAGTAGGAGGGCGGGTGGCCCTGAGACTGAACAGGAAGGAGCAGGAGGGAATCCTGGGAAGCAGGGGCAGGAAGAGCCTTTCAGAGCAGGTTTAGATCCGCACCTTCCGTGTAGGACCCCAAAATACTCCATGAAGGAACTTTTCCCTGGCGGGTTGTGGGGATGCATTGGTGTGAGCAGGCACCAGCCCCAGCCGGGCTTCTGGCTCTTCCTCCATGTGCTTTTCCTTAAATGTGGAATGGAAGGGGCTTTCAGCACAGTGTTTATGGTTGCGCTCGCTGTAATGGAAACACACCAGGAAGGAGCTGCTGAGCACCAGCTCTGTAATTGCGGGCTGCCACTGCATGGGAAGGAGCGTTTTCAAATGGATTTGGGCTACTTCAGCGAGCACAACCTGCCTTTTTCCCCACCAGCCAAAGCCCAAGGAGGCTGTGAATTCTGAGAGCACCAGTTGCCGTGTTAACAACAGGTTCCTGGAGGCAGGAAAGCTGATTTCCTTTCAGGAGTCCAAGTCCAGATGGTCAGAGATTCCTTCCAAGCTCAGAAAACCTGTTTTAAAAGGCCGTTATGTCTCAATAGCCGTTTTGCCTCCCAGCCCACTGAAAGCACTGTCTGCTGTCTGCACAACCAGCTATTCTTCAAGCTGTTTGGTGACTCGACGTGGTCAGGGCCATCTGCTTTTGTGTCGCTGGACGGCAAGCTGGGCAACAGCTTTTTAGCTGTGTGTTTCTTCCCACTTTCCATCCTGGGCAAGCCACGGAGCTGAGAAATGGGAGATGCCTCAGCTTGCTTATTGAGATAGGTTTGCTTCTGCCATGAGTGTCTCCTGCCCTCATCCAAAGCCCCTCTCCAGGTTTCCAGTAGCCCCTTTAGGCACTGGAGCTGCTCTAAGGTCTCCCCTTAAGGAGCCTTCTCTGCTCCAGGCTGAACCAGCCCAGCTCTCTCAGCCTGGCTCCAGAGCAGAGCTGCTCCAGCCGTGGCCTCTTTCCCCCTTTCCTGCTTCAAAGCACTGGAGCAGGTCGATACGTTGTGCTGCTGATGGACATGCTTTCTTACATCCAACACAGCTCTGCCCTCATTCACTTGACTCCAAATAACCTCCATGCCCCAAAACTGCCCCGCGATGGGCTCACCGGAGCAGACACATCCCCTCCCTGTGAGCCGAATGGAAGGAATTTCTCCAGCACACGGTTTGGGTTGTGGCTCCTCAAGCCCTGGGGAGAAGGAATTTCTCCC
>NW_009931473.1:425-696 GCF_000696875.1 Nestor notabilis | reverse complement strand
ATTCCCCCCCCCCCCCCGCCCCCAGAGGGCTCCAAGTGTGTTCTGGGGGCTCCGCACAGGGCTCTGCTCAGCGGCATAACCCGCTGTTGCCTTGGGACTGCTCAGGAATGCAGAATTATTGAGGTGCAGGCCCTCGAGGGGGGGAAAAAAAACGTTACAAACACTAATTAGGGCTTGTGCGTGCACAGATGTTCCACTGGTTTAACTTGAACCGGGTTGCGTGCCCAAACGTGGGGATACCGGCAGGGTTGAGGCTGGATTTAGGGTTGCT
>NW_009931473.1:0-403 GCF_000696875.1 Nestor notabilis | reverse complement strand
TGCGGCCGCAGGGATTCACACGTGCTTCCCTCCTGCTTCCTTCTGGAGGAGGGTGTGGGTCGGATCCTCTGCAGCTTATGGGGTGCTGGGGGCCACTGGGGACGTTGTCACCCAGGGGGGTGTCGCAGGGCTGTGCCCCGTGGGTTGCAGGGCTCAGCACACCGCAATAGGCACACGCCAGGTCCTGATGCTCAACCACGGTGCTCAAGAGGAACCCCGAACCCGCAGTGCCCATGAGGAACCCCAGTTTTGCCATCGCTCACGGTGCTTCCTCCCCTGTGCCTGGAGTGGGGAGCACTGTGTGCATGAGGATACCCTCACCCCTTGGGGTGCCCACACTGCCTGGGGGTGCCCCTGTACTGTCTGGGTGTGCATTAATGATGCTTGCCCGGGGGGGGGGACG
>NW_009931472.1:70352-72719 GCF_000696875.1 Nestor notabilis | reverse complement strand
ACAGGGTTATCAAGCATTGGAACAGGGTGTCTTGGGAAGTGATGGAGTCACCATCCTGGGAGCTGTTTTAAAGACATGTAGATGTAGCACTTAGGAACACAGTTTCGTCATTGACTTGGCAATGTTAGGTTAAAGGTTGCACTTGACGATTATAAAGGTCCTTTCCATCCTAAATGATTTTATGATTCTATGATACTTAATGCATTTGAAGTATGAACAGTATAAGCAATAAGAAATTCTGACTTAAAAAGAAGCAACAGCTGTTACACTAAGAGAATGAATCAACTAGTACTCCTTTTATCATGCTGCTTTCATTACAATTCAGGCTAGATAGAAGTAAGTATAGAAACTAGTCAGATTCAAATAGAAATGAGTAATATTTTCAATCAACTGGATGAAACCTTTGTGATCACAGACTTTTTACACGTTCTTGTTTTTTCCAGCAATAACTTTTTATTAATGGAAATTAATTCTACCTGGTTACTATAATGTCAACTTAATTTGCAAAGACAACTCTCATACCAAAAAGGTTGCTAACAAGAGAATATATCTGCAGATGATTGTTTAGCACACACTGTACTGTTAATGCTTTAACGGGTTAAAAATAGTGATGCATTTATTTTTTAGTAGATGGCTATTTTATTGTTAGTTATCTATACCAAGCCTAATTAAGAATGCTCACTGCTATCATTTTACAACATGCATATTAATTTGTTAGAATAAACCAACCAAGTTTATGCTAAGCAGCACTGTTCCATAGATGCACAGGAAACCCAAATGCCTTCTCTACAATACGGACTCTATTAGATGAATTAAAGATCAGATACTTAAACATTAAACATGCTTAAGATAAAAACAACCTCTAATTAAACCACCTCTTTGACACTATTTTTACTATCTCTCCACTCCCGTGTAACTCAATATGCTCTCTTCAGATACATAACGTAGTTCCTTTGAACTTTGAAAGAAGGTGGAACATGGAGGACGTTAATATTACTGTTTACTGTGTTTTCTTTTCATATTAATAAGTTCATTAAATAAGCATGGATTAAGAAGTTGGAAAAATAGATCTAATTACATCATATTTGCTGATTACTAGTAATTGCACTACTGCTTTCTTGTGCTGATAAATGCATGGCTGAGTATTGCCTATGGAAAGTCTTATTTGTAATGGTCTATGGACAGAGAAAAGTTCAAGTTCCTTCTAAAGCAAAGCTTCCAGGTACCATGAAATATACCTTACCTCTTGACTATAGTTATATTCGTTCATATTGAGAATCAGGCTTTAGTAAACATACATACACCATTGCCTCTCATGACAACGAATCTTTAACTAAAGAGATGACAAGAATTGGCCTGCACCACTAAGTCATCACTAGCAAGTAAGATCAACAAACGGCTTTACTGAAAGGCTCAAAATAGAAGACTTTAGGGGCTTCAAAGAGGAAACAGCATGGCTACTTAAAACCACTAAGATCCTTCCCTTTTGATGTAGCTGAAGCTAACTCACCTATTTGACGCAGACTGTTAACTAGAAAACAAAGCATTCAGTACCCTATTCAACCCTGCCAAATACTAATTAACAGTACATATATTAGAAGTCATTCTTTATTGGAAAATATTTCTCTTTTAAGTTAAGACACAAAATGGCCAAGAAAGTCCTACACTTAAGCCTCTTTGAAGTGTAGCCACTAGTAAACCTAGAACTAAATACGCTTTATATCACAAAAACTGTGGAAAGTTTGTCTCTTAAAATTAGACTTTAGACACATAAATAGATGATACAGATAAAAGTTTAACTTATTCTGGGATTATTTAACTCAAGTCTTTAAATTAATCTTTATTTTAATGCTGACAATAAGTTATTGCTCAGACAGACTGAAAATATGCATTTATTTGAATTGCACTGCTCTGTAGTTCAGACTGCTACAGTTGCACTGTATAGACTTGCCTCTTACTGTCAAATGCAGTTTTGCAAGGCAGTACCCTCCTGTGATCCAGATTACTTTTACCAGAACACACAGATAAATTTGAGTAATGTTTTGTACAAAAAGCAAAATGAGTTGTATTATAGACATCTTCACACAAATGCCTTGGAAGAAAAGCTGACTGAACCTGCCTAAAGCGACGTAGGGCTTTTCTTCTGCTTCCCTGTTCAGCACTAACCTCAGCTAAGGGAGACCAATTGCTATCTTCAGCAACAGCATCTCTTAGGTGAGGTGTCTATAGTGGACTGGGAAGGAAATAAAGAATGAAACTGAAGCATCTCCCCTTTCCAAAAGGAAATATAAGCAGGGCTGAGGGAAGGGGAAAGGAGAGACTGGGAGATAAAGATAGATCATGGCAAATACCAGATTGAATTCCCTC
>NW_009931472.1:33682-70321 GCF_000696875.1 Nestor notabilis | reverse complement strand
AGGGAAAGACTAAGTGGAATACGAACAGATGGGAAATGAGCCACTCCTCACTTAGCACAGATCTATGAGCCACAAAGCCAGAACAGGGAGGACATCTTTGAAATACAGACCAAAAAAAACCCCAAGCAAAATTAAAACAAAACAAAACAAAACAACAAACAAAACAAAAAACAAAACCAACCCAACTCAACCTCCAAAATATACAGGCTTGATTATTAACAATCTTTTACCAACACTTACTGCTACTACACAGCACTTCCACATTGGTCAGGAACCAGTGGAGCATGTACAGCATTACAGCATTAGTCATAAGAAGTTAATAAAAATCACCTGTCTACAGTATAGCATTAGTGAGCACAAAGCTCAAAGCAAAGTGCCATACTGCCCTGTCCCCTTCAGATTTTCCCAGCCTTCTCCAACTCTGCCACAGTGCGCCTCGGTCCTCTGGCACAATTAAAACATCTGTCAGCCACACATACCCTGTTCCACTTAACAGCTTCACTTAGCAACTCACTGCAAGTCTCCTGCTCCAAGTGTGCGTGTTCTGCCAATTCCCCATTCACTTCTCATTTGTGAAGTTTTAATCTTGTGCCTGCTGGTTTTTCGGTCTCGGGAGAAAGAAAAGGTTTTGTACTTTTAAAGTGTGAATACTTTTATGAGGTCATTTAAAGACTACACTAAATTACTTGTGTAATTACTTATACAACCAAAGACACATTTAACATGCCAAGCTCAGAGATACCTCTACTAGGTAAATTTTTCTTTCACATACCTCCCCCTCTCTCCCAAATAGTTTCCCTTGTGAGAAATCACTAGCTGGAAGTCTCACTGTGCTTACATAAATCAATATAAAAAATACCACCTATATTGCACTGAGTAGCCGGGCAACCTGAAATACTCATCTTGTCTTCAGTGACGAGAGGCTACAAATCACAAAGCATTTGTCCTGCACCACAAAATTAATTTCTAATAAAGTAATATAAATACAGTTTTAAAGATAAAAAGGTAAAAGCTACACCACTTACTAGTATTTCATTTCCCAATGAGTTCTGGATACAAAAAGTTAATCAGCACACCTAAATTACATTATCATCTCGCCCAAGAATAGCATGTTTAGTTTTACTATAGATTCACTCTTCCCCCAGCACCTCCTTCCCAAGCTCTCAGTAACCTGTGCAGAGTTTGATTTCCTACACTAAACATATACTAGGTAAAGAAAGTTTTTTTTCTGCAGGTGCTCTTAGGACCTGATCCAGAATTCTTTGAAGTTCACAGGAGCTTTTCTGGAGCCTTCAACAGAGCTGTGTAAGCTAGAATCCAACACAACTGCTACCCATCAGAACTCATTTCATTTCACTCAGCCATTCCTATACTGAACTCCAACCTCTGCTTTTGGTCAAAGTACAACATCCAGAAAGGCAGTCTTCATCTTTCCAACTTCAAAAGACCAAGATTTGCCACTGTAGTTTTTCTAGGATTTAATCATTTGCATTGCTGAAAAGGTGAGTGTGTTAAGTTCTTGTCTACTTTGACTTCTTGTTCCTTCTCAGAGCTACCACCTTTCTGAACACACCCTTCCCCTCTGCAGTTTTGCACTCCTTTTAATCCATGTCGCTATTCATCTGATGATACTAAAACATATCCAATTTATACAGGCTCAGAATGCCAAAGTATTTTTTTTTTGTACAAAAATCTGTCATCTTCTGACTTTGCCACTTGGACAGATTTTACATCATCTGAAAGTCATGAAATGTCAATTGCTCCTTGACAATTAAATTTTGATTGTTGTAATCTAATCATCTATTATTTACTTTTTTTTAATTATAAAGCCCCACAATAACTGGCATTTTAAAAATCAAAGTCACAAAATATCAAGCTAAATACTTTCTCAGAGGCATCCTCTAAAGTCCTTAGAAGCCAGCTAAAACACCACCTAATGCTTTATCCTTTGGAAGTCTGCTGGAAGTCTGGAAGTCTATTTTTACCTTGCACATGGTCAATAAAAGTAGCTGCCTACTGTAATTAACAATAATGATATTATTGATAATGTGAGTTATAGCAACACCAGATATCAAAAAAAGTAAGCTGTTTTCCAGAGAGACTTTCTGAAGAGCAGTAAGTTAAGCTGTTTGGAGCTAACTTTTTTAAACCAAACCCATTTTTTGGAGGAAGACACATGGAGCAGAGCCACTAAAGTAACAGGAAAAGCTTGTCCCCCCACTCCCTCCATAATTGCAAGCTATATCTACAACTGGCAAAGTAGTGCCTTCTTCTTCAAAGACAAACTGCTGGTGAAGCTCTCCCTCCTCTGCCCACTTTGCTTAAAATGCTCACAGCACGGATACTTATCTCGAACAGTGGGAGGCCAAGGATTAGCCACAGCCTCCAAGAGGGTGGAGAGATTTAAAGGTCAATTTAATTAGCTCATTCTAATCTCTTACACATCTAATGTAAATGTCATTGTTTTCTAACTGCTACTTTAGCCGACAAGATTATATTTTAGAAACTCTGAACATGTGAATTATGTGTTGGATGTAATAGAAATACTTCACGCAACTGATCTAGAAAGGAAGCCTAATAAAAACTGTCATTGAGTCAGAGCTTTCCCTAAAAAAGCGAAAAAGGGCAATAGGAAAATTCTGGTGATAAAGCACAGAGAGCTTTAGAAGAACAGTAATCTTTCAAACTGACTGGCTTAACAGCTTCTCATTGATTTAAATCTTTCCCATTTCACGATGTCTGGACAAAGGCAAACAATGATTTCTGGTACTGTGATCTCATCTGAAAGTTGTGGAACGCCAAAACGAGCTTCACAAGCTCAGCCTACCCCAAAGACAAATTACATCCCAGGCTATTTAAGAGTGCCTCTGGGCAGCTTTGCATGAATGAATAGGCAAAAACAAGTGCACAGATGATGCTCTGTGATGACTGAAATCATAGGTCAGTGGAAAAGCCTGGCAGTGGTTCATTGCTGTTAAGACAATTACATACACATGGTCTGGCTGTTCTGTGACAGCAGTTACAGTGGTGCTGCCTGGCTCATGCACAGCTTCTCATGAAGACAAGCTTGCAGCTCTCCCCAGCTCTTCCTTCTTTTTACAAGAGCTCAGGTATGGATGAATTAGACTTGGATTACTGGCTAAGAAGCATATCAGAGAGACACACAGTCATACAACTGGACACAGAGGCTCTAAGGTGGTTTTTTTTCTGCAATTTGAAACAAGCAGCCCACTTCAGGCATGGTGTTCAGGACAGTGTTTTGCCAGTGATTTCTGAAAAGAAGGAAGGCAAAGCACTGGTGTTTTAATGTAAGAGAAACACCAAACCCAGAGATGTTTGGTTTTGTCATATGAGGATGGATCGGGAAGACTTTTGGGTTTACTTTGTACACTGGCACCATGCACGCTACCATTGCCATTGAGCAGGTTCATGTCTGGAAACACTGATGAGGAAACATGATCAGGAAACACCAATTCCTGACACTGACACATGTTTAAGAAGTCTAGCATGTGGCAAACCATACCTGACAAGTAACATACACTACAAGCACATTCAGTGGTATGAGTCCCCTTGCCTTTGGCAGCTGTATGGACAATACTGCATGATGATTTCTTCTCAGCTCAAAAGCAGAGCTCTAAAAAGACCTATGTCGAATGTCACGGGACCTCTAGAAGACAAAACAGGACACCACTGGTCCTATGGTGCACTAGTCAAACATCAAATCCTTTCCATGATCTTGTTAAGACAAGGATGTACACACTGTGAACACCTAGAAACATTTATAAGCAAATTGTATTCAGGGAGTGATTACTGTGGTGAAAGACATGAAAAGCTTTGACAGAGAAAGGTAAAACACCAACTTTCTATTTTCTGCACTGAGCTGTTCTTCCGGGAGAAAGGCTAAAGGTTACTTGATTAGTCGAATGGAAGTTTAATGAATAAAATGTGATTCTTTCCTACATTTAGTTATCCTATTAAGACTGTAGGTCTGGATTTGAAGATGTCAGCTTAAGGCATGCACTTGCTCTGGAAAGTCTTAGGGCTCATTTTCTGGGAGCCTCTCCCCTTCAGCCCTGTAAAGCTTGGCTGGAATCCCCCACTTTTAATGGCTATCTCTGTAAGAGCTCAGGGAGCACCCAGCATTTAATGTTGCCAGCACAAACTAAGTTACTTTTCCCAGTTTGAATACCCAATTCTAAATGATAGTCAGGTTAGGAAAGGAACCGCTAAAGAAGAAAAACTGAATATTTTCTCTGGGGAAAACGAAGCGAAACCAGAGGTTAAAATTTCCATTGCCATATGTACTAAGATTAAGTCCCACAGTCACTAAATTCTTACTCGTGTTCACACTTAAGGCACCAAATCCTAGAACGTAACATTCAAATTGCAAACTTCATTCTTTACATGCTGGAGAGACTACAAATGCCACAGGTATTGTTAGTACAGCTGGCTCAGCACCTTACTACCACTATTGCCTATGCCCATGTCAAACAAGATGTCAGCAATTCTGAATATCCTGGTGCCAATGTCTATTTGGGATCTACGAACTGTATACTCTGCTACAAGAACCTCACCTGACAGATGAACTAAAGAACTTTTACTGTGTTCAAGTGATCAGCACAGGAATTTTCTTTTTGAGACAGTTCTTGCTTCCAGGACTTTTTATGCATTTTATTAAACATTTAATGGAAGTATCATGCCTTAGAAAGAAGATCCAACTCCTAACATAGTTATTGCTGATCTTATTGTCTGTAGTTTGATGCTAGAGGTGGCTCATTACTTCCCAAACAAAGGGACAATAAAAGGAGGCATGAATTTCACTGCAGAAGCACCAGGAAAGACCTCCGATTAGTATTTGTTTGTCTAAAGAAACATATATTAGATTGTAAAATGGTTTTTAAGCTCTTAATATGCTATCTTAGGACTGGAAAAGTCACCTAAAATGAGCAAAAACATTCATAGGTTGACAAGAATTGTGGTTATCTTAAGTTTAGATACTTAAAGAGAAAATTATATTAAAGGTTGACTTCTGAAGAATGAACCTAGAATTTGCATTATTTTCCTGATGCCATTACTAGGGTCTGGACTACAAATCCTTCTGTATAGAAAGCTGAGAGAGACATTGAAATGTAAGGAGACACCAATATCAAGATAAGTGAGAGATAGAGTTCATACAATTTGTTATTAGGGAAATGGCTTAAAAGCAGGATTTCTCAATTTTAATTTCAATCTTTTATGGGGAAAAATGCATATAGAGAAATAAAAAGCATCTCTAAGTTAAAAAGAATGTATAGACCATCTACTAAAACTTCTTTGTGAATTCTTTGTCATGTAGAGAGAACCTCTAGTGACTGCTCCTGCATTCAGATCTGAGCATGTCTCCTTTTACACTAAGCATTAAAACTTTAAGGGAAAATCAGTTGTGCTTGCCCCCATCCCCAGTAGAAAGCTCATTAGGTACACTGGGACACGGGTGCCCTCTGGTACGACCAACTGCATTTTATTGGGCAAGAACCCAGTCTCCCTCTTTCGCCTAGCAGGATCCAGATGTAGGATTCAGCAATAACTGTAAGTAAGAACAGATGTGCTGGAGCATAGTAAAATAAGTTTCCCTTTCCAGAGCAAGAGCAGCTGAAGCATTTGTAGCAGTAAGAGATCCTATTTTTCTAGAGGCTTTTTTTGGTGGGGTGGGGGGGTGGGGGGCATTAAGCTAGCTGCTTGCTGTTCACCTCTCCTAATTTTGCAGTTTACAGAAGCTAGTCTTATAATTTGACAGAATTGTACTCTATTTTGTAAGATAAGAAATTATGTAAACCAAGTTGAGAAGAAAGTCCAAAGTTACAGCAGCCATCCCATGTATTTTGGTAAAAAAGAAGCCTTTCTGTAAAATAACCTTGTAAAACCAATGTCAAAAGCTGAGACGGAATGCAGAAATTAAAACTTAATTTAGGATTGTAGTGAGAGATTTAACTTACAACATCTGTTTTCTAATCAATTTTTTTCTTTTCTTTTAGGACTAGTTAATGCTCTCAAGTATTTTCCTGTCTATGCTAGGAGGATCTTAAGAGTTAAGGATTCTTTTTCACTAAATAACATCACGCTAACAAAAATACACGATCAAGATAATTTATCCTATCAAGGCAAAATCTTCCATTATTTAATATTCTGGCTTGTAGAATTACTTTAAAAAAGTATCTTAAATCTCATGTACTTGTAAATTCCAATGGCACTAAGCAAAATAATGATCTAAGTGGCTAAAATGGTTTCAAAATTTTTAGTTATTCAAACGCAATTTTGATTCATACTGACTAATCATCACTTGTGTTCCCCTTCTGAGAAAAAACAGCCAGACCATTTCTTAATTTGATGCAATAAATACCTTAGTAATATGTGATAAACAAGAAAGATTGGAGTCTAGTAAAAAGATTGTTTTGACGTAAGAACAAAGTTTGTTAACCTAGGTTGAAGACTTAATTTGTCACAACAAGTTTCTAAAGGCAACCTTCAAATAAAACTTACGGTTTAACTTCACACTTCATTTTCCACATCCATGTCCATAATAAAGCACGAATCACCCAAAACCCCCACTCAGTATTGGCAACCACACATCTACCTCCATAAAACTTTAATCCTACTTCAGTGCTAATCAAAATGTCTTTCAGAGATGCCCAATGAGCTATGGAAGACAGACAGATGTAGGAACTGTAATTGCCATTACTAGAAATGGCTTCTTATAAAGCACAAACCATACACAATTTAAGCAACACCTCTGACTAAAGTCAGACTATCTGTAGGAAAAAACCCTTTACTTATAAGATTTAAATCTCTCTTCAGGGATGAGAGAGAATCTCTGCAAGAGAAGATTCTTGTATCAACCATTTCATATGTGAGCAAAGCCTACGTGTTAAGCAGCCCACAAAATTACTGTACAAAGTGAATAACACAATGTCAAGAATTAAAATGAGAATAGCCCAGTAGGGCGTATGCTACCAAATTCTTTTGAAAAGGTAAGGGTTTTTTTCAGTCTTTCCTTATGAAGAAGCACTATCTGCTCTCTGGAACAATTCATCAAGGATATCTGCAGAACATTCTGAAAACAAAAACATTTAAAATGAATGTTCTTCCTGATTTAAACTGATGTGTCTGACTAATGAACAAGGTAATTGGGTTTTTTTATCTAAACCAGTTCTATCTTACCCAATAATGGGAATGACATTGTTCACAATTGATCAGGACTCCCTTCCTAAAAGTTGTTATATAAGAAAAACTATCCAGAGAAAGTTATTGCCACCTCCTCCATAAACTTCAGTTTCCTCCATAAACTTCAGTTAAATACTGCACAGGCTTTTTCCAATTCATGTTTCGCTTTGAATGCAAGACAATCATTTTAACATGCATTCATTGGAATAACTTTCTTGAAGACAAAGATTACCTGGGAAAAAAGTCTCCCTTTGTCAAACTGGATTTCCTTTGTAAATCACAGAGAATGTAACATTAAGAAGAAAGCAACTTCTACTTTTAATAGGGATAATCCCTATCTTACATGTGGAGCGACTTAATTTTTCATTGTGTGTATTTCTCCAAAATTAAATTTTGAAAGTGTGTTCAAAATACATCAGTAGTTTGATCTTAAAAAAAAAATACAAAAATACCAGAACAGTCCAGTAGAATAAGAATTCAGAGCAATAATTTAATTGGGTTGAGTTAAACGGATAGCAAACACAGACATTGCCCTCCCTTGGGTCAAAATTAATATTAAGTATCTTCTCTTTTTCACTAAATATACTTGAAATACTAAATAGCATAGAAGGTTTTGGTTGTTTTTTTCCCTAACACATAATTTTGTTGCATCAAAACCCAGGATGTGGTTACATTTGTCTTCTTCTGGTTACATTGTTAAAAAACCTCAAAAGAACAAAACAGTTACAAATAAGTAATTTTGTTTTTAATCTGAAAATGGGGATATTTTATCTAGTGACAGCCCTTTAACATTGTGTTTTTATTGTTACCATTAATAAATCCAAACAGCAGTAAAACATAGTTACAACAGGATTTTTCGTTGTAGAACTGCAGTACAGATGGAAACATTTCACATTGCTGTGGAATGCAGCACTTCTGATTATGCTGTTTACCAGTTTTAACTAATGACAGCATCTTAAGTCTTCTAATATGTATTTACTGAAATATAACTTCGATTGCCTAGGAACGTCATTACCCTATCTTCTAAGAAGACAGCAAGGAGTAAGCTGACACCATAATTTCAAATTTAGAAGCAATCACATGTCCTTCCTCTTTGACACACTGATCCTTGGTAAAGAAAAAAAATCTTCAGCTAAAGGAATCAAATACCTTCCCAAACATTAGGATCCTCTTCGGTACATCAAGAAAATTGAACCAGCAATGTAATCTATTCTAACTGTTGGCCTAAGTCTTGGTGTATTTCCCCTTTAACAGTTCTTCAGTAAACAAGACAATGAAAAATCATGCAATAGGATCACAACAGCTCTACCAAAAGAAACCAACCCAACCCTCTTCACCTACTGTCAAAAGGTCTCACCAAAATTACACTGGCCATATACCAAGATCTATAACCTAATTTCCACCTACACTTCTGCAAGAACATTTTAACCCATCTACATATTTCTAACACACTGCTTGATATTGAAAAGGGCAAAATTGATAAAGAGGATAGTTGAAGGACTTAAATGTAGATACCAGCTGCAGTATTCAGTCTGCTCTCTGTAGCAAGAATGAGAGTGTTATTGTACAAATGCATTCTGTATAATTTAGCTACTTGAAACCATTTATTAAATATCTTCACTTAATGTATCTTAGTGGCAGGCTACAAATACAACTGCAACCCACATCAAAATACTTTAAAAGAGCAAAAGAGCACAACAGGAAGTGGTGCTGGGTTACACAGCAAGTGCTCTTTAGGACACAACATCTTGTGAGGAGACTGCAGAAGGGAATTACCTCTGTGACTGAAACAGTGTGCATTAGGAGCAGCTAACGGAAAAGGGAATTCTTAGTGAATACTGGCAAATCAGACTGAAGCAGAGTTGAAGAACTTTCTTTTGCAAAGAGAGAAAGAAGCTTTGGCTGCAAGAAACAACCCTGCCAAATCTAGAGCAATTTCTTGTTCTGCTGTATCTGCTCTACACAAGCAATTTGTTTCCAGATTCTCTTAACAAATGGAAAAGGAGGCATGATGAAGCAGTAGGAAGTTGTCAGGCCACAGGTCAAGCTTTTCTAAACAAAAAGAGCATGAAGGAAAAAAAAGGCTGTGGTTGTTTCAGAACTGATGTCTCACTTAAACACAAAACTGAAGCAACTGTTATCTAAGCGACCCAGATGAATACAGCATCTCTTGTCAGTAGTGTCCAGACATTTTCTTCTTCCTACTGCAAGAGGTATCACTCCCAGTTTTAATAACATGGCTTACGACTTGGAAGTTCGCTAACATGAAACACAGAGGACTAAAGATAGCAGAAGGGTAGGAACCAGATGACAGCTAGGGGAGGCAAAGAGGTAAACCAGAAACATTCTGCCTGCAGGTGGGGGACTGAGTAGAAAGAAGGTCATCTTTTTCTCTTAGTTTTCCTTCAACTTACATAAAAATAACTTCATTCCAGCACACTGGCCGGCTTGTTCACAACTGCAGCATTACTAACCTTCAAAATCTGTATATACCACCAGTTTACGTGTTTTGAAAGCAAGATTACCTGAAAGTCTTGATCGTCAATTCCAAACCTCTCTCTTAGATTACGGAAGACCATTGGACAATATTCCTTAAATTTGAAATGACTTGGCATGTTTTCTCTGAAAGAATATAAAACCATATTAACTTCATTCATTTGCATATGTAGTAACTGCAGAATATCCTGTCTCAATACTGTTTATACAAAACAGAGGATAAGGAGATTTACAATCTTTCCTCTAATCCTTTCTTTCTTTTTTTTCCCCCTCCGCAATGAGATTTGGTATCACCATTTTCTTTTCTTTTTCTTCATGATGTTTAATAAATTTGTAAGTATTTGTGTTCAACAACCTACAACATAACTGGATGAAATAAACACAAACTGTAGTTTGGTAACTTTGGAACCTGGAATCAAAAGCAGACAAGAATGCTTTCCCATTGCTCTAAAATTACTTCAAAGGTGAAATCTTAGATTGGATTATATAAGAATTACTATACCATCTGTAACACCAAAAAACAGTGATGGTGCCAAAGCTTCAGGAAAACTTGACTCATTCAGTACAGAGCTAATTTTAATATCCATGTGTTGATTTCAGACATATACATGAGAAAAATTATTTTGACCATTGTCACAAAACTGAAGATCCAAAGTAACAGAATTATTCTTTTTTGCAAATATATTCTTGAATAAAACTCAGGTTATACACAAAACAGCATAAATAGTTTTGTATGTCTGTACATACTGTTCATGGAGCATTTTATTTTTAAAAGAAAGATATTTCATAAAATTATCTTAATACTTCTGGTGCTTTTATATGATTGCTATGATTATGTATCATGGATTATAAAAAGCTGAACATTATTCACTTTGTTACATGCTATAAATTCTCATTCATGTTCAAAAATTTAATTTAATAAAAAGTACATGCACATGAATTTGTTTTGAAGCATACCCAAATAAATGCTTGTATCAGCCATAAATAATCACACCAAGAAAGGATCACCTCCAATATGTAAGATACTCATAAGGCAATAATAAACCATATGGCAGAAAAATACTACCCAGCAGCCCTTGCTGTTGCTTTTCAGAGCAGCACAGATGGTTATGTTTATCACAGGATTAACTTAATCATCAAAACTTCAGTCCCATGAACTGAAAAATAACAGAGTTCATAGTACTTCATAAAAGTATCACTGCCACTATCCACTTCTACAAGGAATTGTTACTTGTACTTACTTGTTGAAAAGGTGATTGTCCACCTTTATCTTTGAGTAGGCTTTGAAATCATCTGGCATCAACATAACAGGGATTTGAACATGGCTCAGTTCATTGATCTAGAGAAAACAGAATATATTTAGATGCTTGTCTTCACAAAAACGCTGCACGTACCTTAATTACAAAAATGTTACTTGGTGTACTAATTCTTATGTGTATGACCCAAGAGTGAACATAAGTAAAAGAACACAAAAGCAGTTTTATTCTTTCTAGACTAAATGTGATCACTCATTGGAAAAGAAGAAATAGCACTCCATATTTATACTAGTTTCTGGGGGTGGGGATGAGAGAGAGGGGAAGTGCTTCAAAGCACAACTGGTGTGTACTTTTTATGGAAGGTCAATGAGGATGCCAGCAAAATGGTCTTTAATCCCAGCACATCACTCTTGTTTCCTCAATTGAGCTATGCTTTCAAAAAATAATTCAAATTCTGTATTTCAAATGACTATTTACCTTTGCAGCTTACAAAGTAGTCTTACATGTCTGTGTCTTGAACTATTTATAGAAAATCAAGTGAAATCTTGCTTACGTGTGAACGCACACACTTTGGGCTCAGTAAGCAGAGGGTTGTTTCTTACACTAGCACAGAACTCAGGCAAGCTTTTGTAGGCATCTTTTTGATTGTTCAAGTCAGACAAACTAAATAACGAAATAGATGGACAAGTTCCAAGGTTTTCCCTTATTTTGTTATATTTATGGGGACCATCTATTCTTTCTAGCTTCAAAATAAATATTGTCAATCTTCAAGATTAGGTTTTTTCATATATATTTGAAATCCACAACTGACCACACCTTGCAGAAATGGTAGAAAGCTTTATCCTTGCCTATCCTGTAGGCATATTTTTATCATTGCATGTATTAATTTACCCTTACTTTAGTAAACTTTAGCTAAAACTTGATAAACATAAGACAGAGTATCATTAACTTACAGTGGTGCTTTCGAATCATGAATGAGATACCCATTACAACAACAGTCACCAAATACCCATGACATACATTTTACCTATGTTCTTATCGTGCTCTACACCCTGGTCACGCATCTCAATTTACCCGGTCAAGTCTTTTTGCTCATGCAGAGCACATTTTGCTTCAGCAGTTTTCTACAGCGTTTAGACAGAAAACCCACTCCATATGAATACAAATGCACACCAGGGGTGGATATAGCAACACAGGGGTGCTCCTCTGCTCTCAGCACTGCTTATCCAACACTGTTTCCAACTAGGAAGCTGTTAGTTGCCTATAAATGCTAGCCTGCTGAAGAGAGGCTTTTGGAAAAACCTTCACTGAAGCAGCTATAGGTTATAAAAGGGGACTTGCACTCACCACGAGTATGACCTTTTGCAGAACCAAAGTTAAACAAAACAAGAAAACAGCGAGGAGCCTTTTAGCTCTTAAACAGAGGAAAGAAACCAATGCAAGCAAGCAGGTCAGGCGGCCTCACCACTTTTCAGTACTTTTAAGTCTCAGTAATGGTCCCTGACACGTCTCATTTTTATTATTTGGATCCCTGCAGCCCACACAAAACCTGATAAAATCTGTTGAATTTATAGAGTGCTTCTTTGGTAAGCTCTAGACAGAGGCATGGCAGTTATATAGCAGAGTGGAGAATGGAAATAGAAAGATGTTTGGGATGGGCTGAGTGTGCTCTGCTCCCTGGAGTTGTAGGGAGAATGCTCTTTCCTCCCTCCAAAGGGAGCGAAAGAAGGAACTCCAGTAGATCTTTGAAAACACAGCTGTCTAAACCTAATAAATAATGCTGCCACCTCATTAAATATGACATAAAATAACAAAATGTTGATCGAAAATCCCTACACCTAACACACATGCTCTTTACTACAGCTGTTATCATCATATATCAATATCACTCTGAATCCACAGGGCATGTTCATGAGCCTGCAGAACTAGTCTAACTGTTGTACAAATAAAACTACAGACAAGTAGATATATTATGCAGAGATATGGAACTTCAGATTTGCTTATACAGTGTTACTTATCTTTTAGATTGCCAGATCATGTAACAAATTCCATGCTTGAAAGAGGAGCAAGAGACCTACACAAAAGCAAAACTGATAAAAAGAACATCTTCCATTACCTACAATAACAGCAAGTTAGTTTGCAAATCTGGATTTTAAATTATCAGAATTGCATTATGCAAGTTTTCACATGCATTTGCTTTCTTACTTTGCTGATATCAATTTTCTCTACATCTATGGATCTGCTTTTATGCTGCAAATATTTATATATGTGCTATAATAGTATGGTTTTACTTGCAGGCCTTACAAATGTCACCTACATAGCAGAATAACAGAGCCAGATATGCTCATATCCGCATACTTCAGAGATTCTTCTATTCTAAGCAGAAATTCCAAAATACTTCTAGGAAGTTTCCTACAAGATGTGAATGTACATTCCCCTCAACCCCAAACCAGGCAAAAAAATGCAGACTAACAGAAAGTTATTTATTTTTAAATTCATCCAACTTAGAGGTATGCAAAAATAATTTCTCTACTGTTTAGGGAATTCCTCTTTAGCAGACAGGAAAATAAAAAAGCAGGTGATGAACCACAGTAGAAATGACCTTCGATACAGCACACCAACTGAGTAATGGTATGTCCCAGTGGCACAAGCCATTAATTAATTTAAACCTTTCAAGTGTAAGGTCTGGTTCTTTGTGCAATAATACATTTTTTGGATAGATTTGATGAGGCCAGATTGGAAAGTGCACACAAGACAGAAAGGAATACCCGTGTCATTAGATCTTGGTGGAAACTGGAACCACATTGTGGGGGGAGGGAGAAGAAACAATATCCAAACTCTCCCACAAACAGCTCTTGAAAAGCTAAAAGGAAAGGGAAAGGTCAGAGAGATCAGTTCTCCTCTTTGCCATCACCGTGTAAAGAAACAGTCACATCTGAAAGACACTAAATATGAAACACAAGGAAGACATTTTGAGTTTTCCAACTCATCTTTTTCTCTGTTTTAAAGTCAAGTATGACAGAAAACTAAGTATTTGCCAAGTATTGTGTGCGCATCTCTTCACATTACCCATTAAATACAGCTAGCTCCCTTCAAAACAGCAAATTAAATGTGACTGTAAGGATGAAAGTTCAGTCTTTCCCAATTACAGTAACTGTAATAATTGCTTAAGAAAGAAGAAACATCCATTTTCCTCTAAGGACTGCTACTGAATGTAACAAAATAATAAGCAAGAAAGAATTTCTCTAAGAGATAATCATGATGCATAAATGAAGCAGAAAGAGCTCACTGGACAGAGGACTGACTTGTTGCTGAAAACTTCAGATCAAACATTCATTTAACTACAATTACTTCTAAGATAACCCACATTTTTAGCATTTCCATAATAAATGCATGTGCATCATACAGAGAAATGAAGTTTTTGGTCCTGCATCCTGTATCCTTTTACTGCCCTGATTTGTTGGTGTCAATGCAAAACTTTGCTGCAGTTTGTCCTATTATTTGAAACAGACATTGCTTACTATATCTTTGACAATTTAAATCCCATATAATAGCCTTAGAGAATGGATTATTTTAAATATGAACAACTAAGATTTCAGTTGTACAGTAGCCATGCATATTATGGATAAATACCTCATGTCTATTAATACAATTTGTAATTCATGCACACAAGATACTAAGTGACCCAAAAACATCCCTTTAAGTAATTGATTTGAATATCTCTATGATATTGGTATAAAACCAGGTGTTTATGAGATGCTTGCACCTTAAGAGCTGTAAGAAAGAACAATTTTAAAAGCCTCGGACAAGCATCGCCCCTCAAAACACATGGTACAAAATCCATTGTGGCTGTAGGGATCTGCTCAGAGCTGTGGCTCGGTCGTGGCAGGTGGGAGGGGGCTGAAGCGAAAGGAGGCTTTCAGGCAAAAACCAACTGATTGCAACTCATTTTGCTCCTGCAGGTTTAGGATTGAATTCACACTGTCAGGAAAACAGAGGTTGTAATTAAGCTGCAAATAAGGGAATAATAAAAGCCTACTGGACATTGAATAAATAGTAAGGCTCAGCTGGTAATGATTCTGAAATTAGCACACAGAGAGGTGTTCCCACAAAGCCATCTTATATTGGTGACATTTCAAATAAGCTTCTCTAATTTATATGATTTGAAATCAAGCAATGAATATATCATAAATTGTTAGGCATTATTAATGGCCCTTATTTAATTCAGATACATTCACCCTAAACACCACATTACTAGGGCAATGCATAATTAAACATTAGTTTTCATTCTGTCAGAACATAAGCAGCAATAAATTGCTTGTATGCAAAGCAGACAATGAGATATTTAAGCAGCATATAATAAAGGCAATTTACAGCATATATTGCATGTTTAGCTAGAGGAGCCAGAACAATGGTCCTGTTCTCCAACAGATACAAGCTGATGCCTATCACTATGATGCTGCAGCAAGAAACCTGTGTAACACATTACAGCTGGTACTACTCATAAAAAAGTCCAAACAACAAAAAACCAAAACAAAAAAGTACAAAATCAAAGAAACCATGTACATCAATGTCCAAAACATGTCATCCCAAGCACATCACAAATGACACGCAAGCTACTTAGCAATGCCTAGTGGTTCCTTTTGAAACTCTTCCTATTTAAAGACTTCATTCTGTACAGAGTTTCTTGTATTTAATATCTCAGCTTTAATATGCAGCATAGATACTGTTTCCTCTTACTTTAACATATCAGGCAGCCAGACTCTCTGGATGAACCTATGGAGGTATGAGGTGTTTTCACACTGAACAGCTTGATTAAAGATCTCAGTTGCAGTTATGGCTCTTGGCAATTTCATACACAGGAAAATTCCTGCTTCTCCTGATGCTGCATGTGGCTGAAGTTGTGGAAGTGCTACTTTCTTTTCAGCTCTTATTTATCTCCCAACTCTCTTCTGAACTGAAAGCCTATTCACACTCAGATCTCCTGAGACAAACAAGCTACAACTGGTTTGTTACTGTGAGAGAAAGTCAAGTGCATTTTTCATAGATTTGTATATTTTAAAACACAGATTTTGGAAGAAGTGGGAGTGGAAGAGACTTCGTAATAAAGAAATTATTGAGGACTAAAAATAGAATTGAACTTTTAACACCACCAGCAGTTCTGAGATTTTTATATTCATGGTTTACTTTCTGCATCTCTGTTTCTTCTTTAGCAAGGAAACTTGCACAGAGCTCTGAAGAGCAAATAATATCAGACAGTACTTTTTGTTCAGACATGGAGTCACCATTTTGACAGGGCCACAGACTTCTTCAAAGGCACAGTTAATTCATTTACTGGTAGGTCAATGCTAACAAAAGCAAGCCTATTGGCTTCTAATGGATTGCTCCTACAAAACAAGGCTGCAGAACAAAAACGCAACAGAGGAAAACTGTTTGGGGTATAAAATTTCACATTTAGGAGACTATTATTCTTCATTCTTCTGGCACCTTCTTGATAACTGAACACTCTGCAGGCCTTACTGAACAGCATTTTCCTGATTACTAAAGCACAATCATCAAGAAGATAGAGTTTCTTAACCTTATTCATTCTATTATCCCATAAAAACCATTTCCAAAGCTGTTCCTATTTTGCAGAGTAGGGGTTTAGGTTAAAACACAATGGGCTGGGTGGTGACAGGCAGAGCTATAGGCAGGCATTTACATCCTCTCCTCCCCAGATGCGGAACACACTGCAGTATCGCTACCAGGACAGTAAACGCCTTGTGCTGAAGCATAAACTGAAAGTGAAGTGATTATTTTACAACTCTTTGAAATCCACCTTGAAGGGTCTGAAAAGGGTGGATGAGGTCAGCAGCTAATCAATTTTGTGGAAGACATTTGCCTGTTACAGGGCAAAACCATCATTTGATAAACGTCATTTGACAGTTTAAATTACACTCAAAGCCATTCTTGCATGAGAAATAAAAGGTTCAGCTAAGTTCTGCTGTAGAGAAATGAATCAGTTCAGCAAAATAATCCTTAATTTGTTTTAAATGAGGTTTTCATCATTTTAATCACAAAAATTCTTTTTTTTTTGTTCTTTTCTTTTTTCCCCCTCTAAGAGCAGAAGGTAAAAAGTACCTACTAACACTTTTTCTAATAACTATGCAATGTGGTAGGAGTTTAAATAGCATAGGAGACTTCCATATAAATAATTTACGATTACCTATTCACAAACTAGTCCTGAAATTAAAGCAATTATATGACTAAGAAAAACACGGGGTAAACTATTAAATTTTCTGAGTGTTTAGGATCAGATTAATTTAAGGTACATGGAGAGAAAAAACCCAAACCACCATAAAAGTCCACCCAGCTACCAGAGTAACAAGCATTGAAGCTTTACATGTCTCAAAACATCTACCAATAGCTAGAGTAGCTTCATGTTTTTACAGTGCAGGTGATGCCTGTCATCAGATTGTTGGCTTTCAAGGAAATTCAATAACCTAATGCTAAGAAAACGAGGCCAAATAGAACCAATTTTTTTTTCCATTTGCCTTAATGCAGAAAGACATACTTTTCCTAAAGTACTAAACACAGAGTATCTGGAACACTTTGAAAAAATAGCAAATGCACTTTGTGGATTTAGGAATTCTGAGAAACGAACCCATCAATTCCAGCTTATTTACTTTTTATCAAAAAAAGTAGCAAGCCTTTCTCAAGCGTCTCGTCTGCCTTTGAATTAAAAAAACCAAACCAACCAACCAAAAAAAACCCAGATGTTTTCACAAGACTTTTTAGTTGCTGCTTTCAGCAGTACAATGATTATCTCTGGGAATGGAAGGTCTGTAGCATATGTACCCATGTGGAAAACAGGATATTGTGACATACCTTAGAAAGCTCCAAACAGGATATTGTGACATACCAAGCACAGTCTTAAAAGAGTTGAGAAAATGGTTCTGAAGAGCATTAATGTCTTGGTGTTTATCTTTATATTCAGACTATCAGGGCCCAAAATGCAAACGAAGCACTTTATAGCTTGGTTATCACTCCTGTTCAGAGAGTTTGGAATGACAGTGGTTAAAGAACCTACAACAAAAGCACCCATATCACATTCCCTTTACCTGATGATCAAAACAATGTTTTGATGCAAGTTTTTAAGTCTTTCAAGTCTTTTGGACATTTGTACAGTCTAGAAAATCCAGAACATCTGCTGTACACTGTCAGACAACCGTAAAACCACATTTCTACAGATTCAGTTAAACTTCCCATGCTTACACCTTTCAATGAGTGCAAAATTTAACACATCATAATGTGCCAAATAATCAAAAGACTAAATATAAACTAAGCAGCTCAGATATAACGCATGTCACGATAATCTCGCATTCTCCTAAGAGGCTAGGACAAATGCAATAGTATGTACAAAGATACTAGTGCACACTAATGAAATAGAAAACAGAATAATAGAAATGGGACTTATTTGCAGAGGAGATTTTTGACATGCAAAATAGTCTGAGTAGCAAATGGCATACAAAAGTGCAGCTTCAGTCCAAAAGGAAACTGGAAAGCAGTGAAAGTCCTTCAGATTTGCATGAGCTGTGATGCGCGTAATACAGATGAGCTCATCCTTGATTGCTAATGCAATGATTAAGAAGAAAACAAGACAAGGCATACAGCTCAGACAACAATTTGGGAGCTATTAGCTAGGGGGCTTGCCACAAAGTTGATAAAAGTAGATTTTATTTTTTGAGCAGAAATAGCTGAAGTCATCTGTTTTTAAACTTCAACTTGTGTGCTGGGAAATTAATGCACTTTGATATAATCTTTGATAGCAATAGGTATCTTCAATTATTATTTGAAATACAGATTTAAGATACCCATACTTGTTACAAGGTCTGACAGCAATCTGGTCTGTATTTGTCTAATTAAAAAACAAAACATTTATCCAGCCAGAAATTAAGTTCACTTGTCTTTGTCCCAAAGGCTTCACAGAGAATACCTAAAAAGAGGAGGATGCTAGGAGGCACCAAGAATTATTTAAGTTGGTGGGGAAGATTTAACGAAAGTAAGCTCAGTTCTATATACAAAGTAATACACAACTCACAAATAAATGTTTTAGTAATTTTCTAAATGATTTAGTGTGGATTCTGGAAGAAGAGTTCAACAAGCAGGAACAAAATGAAATAAAATTACACTTACATTCCATGAATCATGTTACTCAGAATTGGAAAACCACCAAACCGACCAACCAACCAACCAGAAAACAGACTTAGTCTATGAAATAATGCTTATATCTCATAACAGCTTTTAAGAGCATATATTTCAAGTATAATTTTTCTGAACAGGAAAAATGAGTCCACAGAGTTAAACACAAAATTCCAGTAAGCAGTTGAACAAATACAGAGATGCTGTAGCCTTAACTGAATGCTGTTACTGCAAAATGAATTCAATAGAAAAAACTGCTCTAACTGCAAAATGAAATTCAATAGAAAAAAATTCTCTTAAGAAAAAAAAAAAAACCCAACCCAAAAAACAGCATAATGGGAAAAGAAACCTAAGGAATGATTTCACATCTAACACATGCAACTCAGCTGCTCAATAAAGAGGAAAGCTTTAAGAGCATCCTGCCCAAGAATGACAAACTGGGATGGCCACACAATAAATACCATCAAGCACCAATTTAAGGCATCAGATGGGCTTCATTATTGTACAGAACCAGTAACAAATGTAGAAAACCCAAATATTTGTTATATTTACACTGGCATAGTGAAAGTAACGTATTTCACATTATCATTTATTAACAAGAAAGAGACCAAATTGTGAATAGGCTTTTTGGTAACACACTTTAATGTGCTGTCATAAATTCCAATCTCACAAATATGTTATTATTTAGGAAATTGTTGTGGAAAGATGACATTAAAACATGATTCGTTCTGGCCATTGCTGACAGCAGATTGGGTGAAGGCTGAAGCTGTAAGGCAAATTTTCTGAAAACAGAAGCAATACCATTTGCATTATATAAATCTGATTTATGAAGTTAATTAACTGAAGACGAGTGGCACCAAAAGCAAGTACATGAAGGTCACACTACAAGGATTTAACTGTTCTGTAAAGTGGCACAGCAGTTATTCCTGGTAACATGAACACTACAGAGTAAACAGAATACAACATACAGAACTTGCTCTGCCAGTGCACGTTTGTGCTAAAACACTTTTTAGCTCTCAGCTTATATCCTCCAAGAGAAGTAAAAATTTGTGTGCAGCGCCATACAAAATTGTGTACTACAAGTTCAGAGTATTGCATTTCCCAGGTTTAGAGAAATCATAGAATCATACAGTACCAGGTTGGAAGGAACCTCAAGTATCATCTGGTCCAACCTTCCTAGGCGAAGCATGACCTAGATTAGATAGCCCAGCATCCTGTCCAGACGAATCTTACGTGTCAAACGTTGGGGAATCCACCACTTCCCTGGGAAGATTATTCCAATGCTGATTGTACTCATTGTGAACAATCTTCCTCTTGCGTCCTGCCGGAACCTCCCCAGGATTAACCTGTGCCCACATCTTCTCCATGTGACTCCTTGTAAAAAGGGAGTCTCCTTCTCTGTAGCCGCCCTTTAAATACTGCAACATGGTGGTAAGGTCTCTCCTGAAAGCTTATGGCTTTTGCCACATGGGGGGACATGGATGGCTGTTGCTGTGCATCAGTTGAGCTTCTTACGGGGACAGGAATTCATATGGGGCAGAAAAAGTTGCCCAGAGAAGCTGTGGCCACCCTATCCCTGGAAGTGCCTTAATGTGTCTTCTGATGCATCTTCGTTGCAACTGTTTTCCTCTTGCATTTACCATGTAATTTTGTACTTCAAAGTAGTGTAATGCCTGAGGTCAGGCTAACAGGTCTGTAGTCACCCAGGAGGGTAACCAGTCTTCCAGACTTTATCAGGATGCCATCCAGACATTTTTTGCTGTATGCATCCACTGTATGGGCTCTGCTTATAGAAATGCTGTCAGAGCAAAATCAGTCATTGCTAGTTAGGACAATGTGACAGCTCCTGGGAGGAGACAGAAAAAGCCTTAACTCCCAAAGAAACTGAAATAAGCTTGAGCTGGGTAACAACCTTAGAACAGACACTTGGGATTGTTTAAGTGTTGTTTTAGCACCTTCCTGTCCACCTCTTCTGTGGTCATCAAGGCAGAAATCCTTCTTGTTCTCCCATGTATAGCTTCTAACTACTCTCCCCTTCTCACAGACATTATAATACACATTCATTCCTATCTATACAGCTTCTGGCTACTGGCTCCTGAAGCAACTGTTGTTCAGTGTTCAGGAAAGAACATCATCCTGGTGTGCTTACAATGAGCTGTGTTTTGTTCCTGCTCTGGAATTCCACACAGAATCCCAATTTATTTTGGCAGTAATGCTATATACAAAATTTCATGGATTTATTATCATTACTTTATTGGATATTTACTGCCCAGATATAACAACTGCAATGTTCATTTTGCTGCAGGCTGAGTATTTAAATTACTGCCTAGAATTTCATAACTCTAGAAAGCCTTCCTGGCCTTGCAGAACAAGAGGGATATATGAGGGGAGGGTGCAGTGGAGCTGCCAGGAGCCATCAACTCTAAAGTCCCATCACCCTCCTAGTCCGATGAAACAGGGAGTTGAAATGATTATACAACTCAAGGCAAACATCTTTCTTATCCCTTGATGCAAAATAAAATATAATTTGTTAAAAGCAATGTAATATAATTGCACGACCCCTTCCCTCGGTTTACAGGCCAGGCTTTTGTTACTGGAGGATTTCACGAGCTTAGGGGGACAATAGGACGTGTTTGGTAGGCATAAAGCCGCTTTCTATTTATATTTGTCATAGCCCATAAATAAAAAGCAAGTCTAGTGGTTTCAGTGCTGTTAATCTGAACACGCACTGGTGTCACGGTGCCTCTGAAAAGAGATCAAACAGAAATTACCAAGCTTTGTCATTCCAGCTTGACACCAGTAAGCACGGTGACATCACTTCTACTATAAAGTCAAAAACAGCCTGTAGAGATAAGAAATCTTCTGTAGTAGTTCCTACTATGCTATCCATCGTAACATTGTCCCAAATCCAGCCAAAAAGCATTTCCCATAATTAGGTGGTTGATGTCAGTATTTGATCAGCTGCCACGCATTTCCTGTCCCGGACTCCAGAATCACATTTCCAAGACTCAGAGAGCAGAATAAGCCCACAGAAATTCCCATCACTGATGTTTGACTCAGGTTATGTACTGCTGATGAGTAGTAGAAGAAAGAGAGAAAATCTAGCTTTTTGATTATTTCTGTACTTGAAAACCCAAATTAAAAATATTTGGAGATTTATCAAGTAAGCAAGAATTTCATATACATACTTTACACACACACAAACAAATTAATTTTAAAAGCCCTGAGCTACCAACATGCATTTTCAACTATTCATGCTAATCTTAATATTGGAAATTCTCCAATGTAAATTAAAAGAATTAAAAGTATGCACCCACAGTGAGCACAACATTGCATTCTTGAAGAGCTGGAGCCATAGAGTGTCGAACCAAGCAACATTTTTGGGACTGGAGGCACGAGCAGACTGCCTGTGCAGTACAAGGGCCAGTTAACTCGACTCACAGCTGCTTTGCATCACCGCACCAGCTCAGGCGATCTGGAATGTGCACCCTTATGCCCTCCACATTCCTCTGTGCACACATAGTCATTTTTCCATTTTCAGTCTAAGAAACATTTTCTGAAACACAATGCTAGAAAGGAAACACTCCTCTTAGTTTTAATTTGAATATAAACCTAAAGAACTGAGGATTTTTTTTGTTTTGAAAGGGAAATAGTAAAAGCTATTGCCATTTTTCTTAAGGAGACTGAGACCAATAGCTGTCATACCTTGTAAAATGCATGATAAAATAAAAAATAGCAGTAACCTGAACTAATGAGTGGACTTCCTGCAGACAAATCAGTCATTAATTTCTACTATTAATTAATTTCTACAGTGGCAGAAAGGTGGCGTGGCTCAAGGGTAAGTTGGTGGCCTGGTAGCCCTCCAAGCCAAGAGGAGTCTTAGGGAAGTACACATGCAGCAAGTTAAGGAATGTGCCTGTTGTTTCACTGCCATCAGGCAAGGTACAAAAACTAGGATGGATTAAAAGCAACTATTTCAAAAGCTTGTAAGCTCAGGCTTTTTTTTTTTGCTTGAAGTAGATTTTTTTTCTCCCAATTATTTATGGATGTATTTATGACTTTATAAAACTTCTGACTGAAAATGCACAGCTCTTACTGGGGTATTTTTCAGGAAATCTAGGAGATACCTCTGCCTAGTTATGAGAAAGGACTCAAGAGGAAAACAGGTTCAGTGAGCCACAGGTGTTTCTGAAAAAACATATAAAGGCCAATACTTCAAACAAGTCAGCACTGCCAGAAGCAGCACTTCTGACCTTCCCATTTTTCACTGCTTTTGCACCACCATGTTTTCCTCTTCTGACCTACATGGGTGTGTGGTTGGCTGGTCGATGAACCAAAGCTTAAACCCAGACCAAGCCTGCCAAGAAGGACTTTTGCTCATTTGGATCATTTGCCAATCCTGCTTACTGCGAGGTCACACGAGAGCAGAGTCAGCAGAGAAAGGCTTCTTTCTGCAATTCCTTAGCTTAAAAGGTTCGGACCATGGGCTAAAACCTCTTAAGTTGGAAGTACTGCCTGTAGTCTTAGATGTGATTATTACCAGGTGAATAAAGTTCCATCCAAATTTAAATGAGGTTTTAAATTCAATACCTTGTGAAATGTACCATGAAATAAGAAATAGCAATAACCAGCACCAGTGACTGAACTTCCTGCACACGTGATTTTGACATTTGTTCTTACTGCCAATATTTAAGTACTTAAAAAAAAAAAAAAGTTTGCTGAACTGCAAAACCAGCTTTTGGTAACTAACTTGTTTTTCAGGTGCAGGTAGAATATTTTCTTCATTTCTGCTAACAGATTTGAACAGATAGGTCAATCAGAGTTGAGAAACCAAGTGGAGTCAAAAAAGCGAAATGACTTGTTTTCTTTTTCTGGTCCCCTAATTAAAAAAATGTTATGGAAGAAGAGATCTAGTTTTGAAATCTTAAAGCATGTTTGTGAGTTGAACTGAACTGATTATAGTCTTCAGATACTTCCTTTGCTTTTTAAAAGAATAAATAAATTATGATGTCAAGTATAAAAGTTGGTTTGATTAATTTATTTTCCACTTTGTGCATCCAGGGTATTTAAGGTTGTTTTATATAACTTAGGAAAAAGAATGCCGGTTTAGTGTGTTGCTTTGCAATTTATCAGATGGAGCTTGACAAAGGGGATTTAAAAAAGGATCTCTGTTAAAAAACCAAATCTTGCCTGCCAGCCCGCTGTCAAGAATCTCCAGAGGAGACTGGCACACAGCAGACCTTCCTGCTTTGAAGGACAGTACTCACTTCATCAAATACAAATGCAATACAGAATTAAAATTGGTTATATACTAACAAAAATCAATTGCTTATCGATTCCAGCTTCATTTAAATTTAAACTTCTGCTTTAAAATTCACTATAGCCTTCTCCCTCAGCTTTATGAGTTCACTTAAGGAGAGCCTTGTTTGACATACTTTTGTCTCATGTTACCTTTTGGAAGGCCAATGGATGAGACTTCTCTAATGCCCAAGCAAACAGAATTGTACCTTTTCACAGCAAGAATACACAGAACTGCTAGATGTAGTGAGGAAGACTAAATACTGAATGCTTGACTAAGAACTGCCATGCCTAAGCCCCAATAGGACTGAAAAACTATATATCCTTGAAATGGAATCAAATCTCTTTGTAAGTGTTAAAAAGTTACCATGCTCCAATTCTAGTCTGTATGACAAGTTTTCAATATTTACACATTCTTCCCCAGGTAAATTTACAGTCTACAAAAGAAAATATAATACAAAATATAATACAGAAGAAAATGCAAAACTTGCTATGGGTTATCTTACACAAAACAGAGGTATCCTATCTTGGACACCTAGATAGAAGAAAAAAAAAAAAAAACTAATACATTTACTCCAGTGACTCTAAGCCTAAAAAGAAAAACTTAAGAATAGGCTTCTAAAACTTCAAAGTCTAAAGCAATTAATAAATTCTGAAGTGCACTCCATCTCTGCTTAGGCTTACAGTTACAGCTATGTATGACCTTCAGATCATCAATAAGATCTTTATCAGACAGCAAACTTTATATCACAAATTCCAAAATTTGAATTCAAACAGCAGTGAAACTAAAATCTCTGCTCAAGATTATCAGGAAGATTATCTTTCTAATGCTCATCTCTGGTATTCTTCCTTAGACTGAAGACTTCATTCCAGGCTTCAAACACAGGGAGGCTGCCAGCAGTGTAATAACATTGCCTTATCTTCAGGCTTTCTGTATTGTCTCTCTCCCACTTCTACTGTCTAGTAGCAGATAAGCACAGAAGGCAAGACAGATCAACTAAAGCCAATTTTCAGGAGAGCTGCACTTGGCACAACATGAGGATTATGTTGTTTTTCTAGGGTCATACTCCGGGGGGGTGGGGGGAAGAGAGGTAAAAACAAATGTTTTAGATCACAGTGTGTAAACTCCATGGGTAAAGATGACTCATACAGCCCTGGCTGGTTCAAGTGACCTCAAGCAGTAACACAGATACCATCAAAGAAAACACTAAATAAATACATGTTCTAAAATAACATATCATCTATCTGCCAGTGCTAAAAATAGCCTCTTATTAATCTCTGTTAAAATACTGAATGATGGATAAACAGATGCTGTTGTACTGTGATCACTCTAACCATAGTAGTGAATGTGCCTACTAGACCCAGGACTGAAAGACCTAGAAGCAAGAGGTATTATTTTCTTCCATGTTTGTACACTACCTAAGAGGAAAGGTCCTCCGCTGTCTCCAACACAAGGGCCCACGATCACCAGCTGCAGTGCAAATAGACTATCATGGCATAAGCTTGAGAGGAACAAATGCACAGGTATTCACAAAGAATTGAGATAACTTATCCCTTTCTGTAGAAGCAGAGGTTTTGTTTCTCAGTGACTCATTAATGAAATAAAACTTGTTAAGGAGAACTGAACATGACCAGCTCAGATTAATCCCACAAGGAAAGTGGCCAAGTTTCCTCAACAGTAAGGTGGAATTAAGGACTAGTAACACCCAGAAAGACATCCGAGTTACTTCATTTGAGGTTTTAGTACACGACAGCTGTATATACAGAATTCTGTATTCTCATGTTATTTCACTTTGGTATACCCATCTGGAAATTATTAGTTTTGTCCAGGTCATAATGAAGTTAAAGCTAGCTCTGCACTCGACAAGTGTCACCAGTAAACCACAATAGAGGTCTAATTTATACCAGCAAAAAATTTAAATTTTGTCACTGTAGCTTACTTCATCTCACATGAGCTGGAGACACTGGTATAAGCCTACTTGGAAGGCATATGGTTTCACAAGCAAATTGAAAACATACAGGGGCTCCTGACTATCAGCTGTGCCTGTCAGAAACCAGTTACCCCATGAGAAGCACGGCTAGTGCACCTGTGTCTTCAGCACCCAACCTTCCACAGATTTTTGGAGCCCACTTTAGTGTACTTCTGGTCTGTTTTTCAGGAATGCCCAACAGAGGCAGCTCCCGCTGACTTTCGTTCAATATGTATGAATTTTGACATTTAAAAAATCTCCTGAGAAAGAAAATGCTGGGAAGAGTGTTACAATGGTATTTAAACCACTATTGTCCAACTTCCCTTTCAGAAGCTCTAACCCACAAACTGTCACCAGCTGTAAGGGGTTTTTTGTTGTTGTTTTCAAGAAAAGGAACACTTTGCTAAAGCAAACGTCACTGCAATAATCTCACTTTCAGCTCCTGAGGCCATCTCAGCACACCAGACATTTGAACTCTGGTTTAATGAGTGTTCTGGAGGAGATGAAAAGTCCAGACCAGGAGAAGGCCTTGATGCTCCATTCAGAGTAAAGAAATGCATCTGCAGTAAAGTTACTGCAGTGCTTATTTGCCTCTTTAACAGCATCTATGCCATATTTATATAATTTATATAATTTTGTGGTGGATTCCTTGAAAGGCAAGTGCTTAAAGGAAAAATGTATCGAGTTCACTAATTACTGTATTTGTTGTTTTAAAGAACCTAGGGAAAACTACAAGTCTAATTTTTCCTTAGAAAACCCACTTTGTTGTTAACACTTTAAAAGCATATTAAAAGCATTTAGTGCAATAAAGAGGAAAATAATATCCAAAACATTAAGTAAATTGTTCCAACAAAGAAATCTATGTAACTTGCTTTTTACCTTACTAGGAGTTACAGATTGCCTTCTTTCCTTATGCTACTAATGTATCTGAGTAGCAGGCTGAATTTGGCAACAAAGTGCTTTTTAACATTAGGCTTAAGTACCCTGCCTACTCTAATGTCTCCTGGCAAGCAGCATATCCAAAAGCAAACCTTGCATTCACGACCAGAAGTGGAAACACTTCCAAAGCAGTTTACTGGTGTGTTTTCAGTAAAAAAGAAACATCGCACTCCCTCACTAGCATCTGCTTACCTTTCAGACAGGTTGCTGTTTCAGTTGCTATCAGTTCCCGTTCACAGGCATATATAAAACCTAAGATCCAACCTGCTGGAGGCTGTTACCAGCTCACAATTATACCTTGATCAAGAAGCACTTGAAGTGTTCATACCAAGTTGCCACTAGCCTCTTAACTTCCTCTCTTCTTAGTCCACTCTAACCAGTCTTTAATAACTCCTGACTTACAGGAAACACAGCAGACACCTAAGGTAATCTCTCACTTGCTTCACTTCCCTTCCTCCATCCCCCTTCAACAAACTTTGGTATTTCCCAGACAGAAACTACATTGACCAAAGGACCTAACTGCAGGCTGCCTTAAGATTCAAGGCAGTCATTGAAGTAGTTTTTGCAACTATTAATGAAGCATCACAGCAGCAATCCTCAGAGAGAGCAGAATTCAACTGACTGGAAATACCATGAGCGGCTGCACTTAGATAGATGTTGGATACCTACTCAACCGCAAACAGTCCAGACTGACCTTGTCATGGTCAAGTGTTTAAAACAGGCCATAAGGAAATATCCTTAACAGCACCTCTTCCTCTGACCCTAGACATCTACTACTGTAGAGGCAGGGTGGATTTCACTTACCATTCCTTTGCTACTCCACTAACCAAATATTTGCAAAGCCCCTACTTACTGGGAACTGCTACATAGTATGAACAATTTCTGGAGACCCAGAATGAAGATTCTTGACTCTCATGCAAAATACTGTCTACCTTGCAGAGAATATAAATACAGATAGTCACGTGAGCAATGAGCAAAGAGCACATGCAGAGGTGCTAGGAGAGAAAACCCAAAGAATCAATGCTGGAAAGACACCCAAGAAGAAAGCAGCCTGTGAGCAGCTGTTCTTTTTGTGAGAACTAAACCTGTGCAAGTGCTTTGAACTAATAGTAATGCTTACTGCAGGCTGAGAAGGGGGAAGAGCAGGAAGGAAGAAGAGACTACAAAGCCTCAGTTTTCATTTCTTTATCTCAATTTGATGCACCTTTCATACATAAGCACGTCTTGTCAACACACTTCAACATGAAATATGTGGCATTACTGACAGAGGTATTTTCCTGGCCCTAAGTCTACATCTGAATTATCAGTAATTTACACTGCAAATAGCTTGAGAGTGTCTCTTTTTATATCAAGTGAATCATGTTTCCTGATAATTTTTCTAATGTTTTAAAGTTGTATTTTACAGCCAGCCACAGATTATATTCCAGTTTTTAAGAGAAGGACAGGTAAAGAAAAGGAAAAAAGTCATTAGCCAAAATAATCCTAGACTGGAAGGAGCAACTAGTAAACATACCACCCAAAAGTATTTATTTATTTCTGAAGTCTTAATCATTCCAGAACTTTCTACCTCATGTGGAGTGAGTCTAATTCTTGGACTAGTACACAATTATTACCACACATAATTTCCATGTGAAATCCTTGGCTTCATGCACTAATTCACCTCTACTTTCACTGTAGTTTTAGAAGGATTCCCAAATATTTTACATATAAAATTCTAGGTGCACTCTTTATCCTGTAATCACATCAACTTTGTTTCAGTGAGATTTTATGTTCATTAGTTAGGAAACCTGAGTTACAAAAAAATTAAGCTGTCATTCAAGGAGAAAGAATACTTTTCGTATCTATCACTGCCTGAATGAAAACATTTATTTGTAGCAGGACCATTACCCACAAGAAATAGAACTGAAGCAGCTTGACAATACCTTTAGGAAAGATTTGGAAGGAGTTATACCCTAAGAGCACAGAGGCAAAAACCTGTTGCCACATTTGTGAGGAGCCATTTAGCAACACGGTTAGGTACAGCAACCTGGAAAGCAGGCTTGTGCTAAAAATAACCACCGCTTTCTTTTTCTGGAAAAATCAAAACATGCTCAGCCTCCAGAAGCAGAAATCTATATAAACAGAAAAGGAAGTATGCAACAATGAAAGTCCTAAGGATAGTTTCTATGTGCAATGCAAATAATTAACTGATTACATGCTGGATTTGCTCTTTAAGAGGACCAGAGCAATCCCAGAAGAAGCTCTGTTCACAATGCACAGCCACTCACCTCCCTGTGTTACAGCTCCTGTAAAGACCTCTGCCCTTGGGCAAAGTAGCATTTAAGTCCGAACACCTTGATTTCCTTCCTTCTCCCCCACCCTCCCAAACTGCACTCTGCAGGGCTTCCTCGGACTGGGTGTGACATATAAATACACACAAATATGTGGTTGTGGACATAATAAAGATGAGCGAGCATGCAAAAGTGTACAGTCAGAAGAAAGATTCCTTGCAAGCACTTTTGGCATTAAAGTGTAGCAACTCATCTCGATGGTGTCTTTTGCAAACATATACCAGGGCCTCTCCCAAAATAATCGCTTGGTTATCTGCTGAAGCACCAATAACTGAGGAAAGCAGAACATATTAAACTAGTGTCACACAACAGATTTTTGTAGGTAGCCTTCTCTCGCCGAAATGCCTCACCAAGACATTGGATTCAAGATTAAACAAGCCTTTAAAACAAAGGCAAGAACAGAACAATGGTTTCACTTAGTAGGGAAAAAAAAACCCAGCCTGTTTTTTGCACAACAGAATTAACACTTGTGTCAATGTTCAGTCTAAGTCAAATCAAGAGTGTATGAAATGTACAATGCAGGACAGGTATTTTAAAGACAAGATGTTTGAATTAAAGGTGCCTTTGACTGGACTCTGAAGTTAGGTGCTCAGACATGTAGCAGTGCTGAAGACAGCCTTTGTGTTTCTGAGTTTGACATAACTGTACCCATGACTGTCTCAACCAAAATGTAGCAGGCTCCAGTGTCTCCTGATAACAGACATGATGGACCATCATCATGTTACAAGCTGCTGCTGGGGTTCACAGGCTTGACTGTCCTTTTATCCCAAAAGCTGTGGATCAAAAATACCTGCAGTGATGTTTATAGAGTTACCTCATAAACTGACTAGAATAAGGTGAATCAGACTCTCAGTGTTTGTTTTCTCTATATCCAAGAGAATAAAGCTTAGGCTGCAGTATTTGAGCCACAGCAACTTAATGGAAATTCCCACTGACATCGCCAGGTTAACAGGAAGAAAAGCCAAGAACTGTAGAAAGCAGCTAAATGAAGGAGAGAAACACAGTGGTAGGAAGGAAGCAAAAAAATATCATCAAAACCCAAGGTATCAGCGTGATGCTCAACCTGAAGCCTCTATTTTTGGAGTTACAAGTTGTTCTGGGTACGTCATCTGCCCAACTATCTTTGCACTTGTGTATGTTTCTAAATAAATAAACCAACAGAGGAAGGTTACCTGGCCTTTCATATGCAGTGATCTGGAAAGGAAACAAAAAGGAGACTGACCAGTAATACGGGTAAAATGGCATTTCTTCGTAAGAAAAGCACTGTAAATTCAACAGAAAAGAGTGTTTTTCTTGTTCCAATCTTTTCTGATCCAAATCTTGTTATTGCAAGGAATAGCTAAGTCAGCTGCTTTCTGAATTAAATTTAACTGTTTTTCTGTAAGCTGAACAACAAAAATCATAAAGCCTCATTAAGAAGAAATGGCAAAGGACCCTCAAAATGGCCTTTCATTTTTTCTTGGAAACCACTTTCCATACAACTCGTTTATTATAACTCATATCAAGGCAATTTTTTGGTCCTGTGTAGACTAAGGTAGAGAGCTGCACACAGCCCAACCTGATCTGGTGCATTCCCCCTCTGTGCCTCTCCCTCCCTGCCTCACCACCAGCCAGTCCCCATCAGTTGCTTTGCTCTTGTTGAGCCACAGGAACAACTACTGTGGTTTCTTTCTCCTTTCAGTAAGTTACCAGGCTGAGATGGCTCAACCACTGTGCCACATCAGCACCAAAGCCAGCACAAGTGAGAGGGATAGGGTGATACATGGCACAATGGCAAGCAGTGAATTAAGCAGAATATTATACTCTTGTACAGTACTTCATCGTGAGCAGTCCATAGCATAGCCCTGCAGTAATCCTTCTGTCCACATGAAGGCTGTCCATTCATTTATTTCTGGTGCCAAGCAAACAGCTAGTGTATTGCCTCAAGTTGAAGGGGACTTTCTCAGGAGACCGATGGAACAGGACTGTGACAGTCCAATTTGTACGACCACAGCTACAACTAAGCAAATGACAAAAGCACACATCACAATTTTCTGAAGCTTCAGAGAAGCTTGCTGAGATTTACTTACAGATTTCAAACACTGAATTCATAAAAGTAATTCTTCTCATGCTATCCTGTATTGCTAGGTTAGCAATAGTTGCTAGTATCTTAAGCAGGAAATGCAGGGATGCTTTTCCTCTACATTAAAAAACAGCCCCACCACCCCAAACAAAAATAGACATTTGCACCAAGTGACTCTATAATCTGCTTAATCAAGGGTATTTTATGCTCTATATGGGGTATATTCAGTTTTTTACTTTACCTTGAGGTAAGTTATGTTTATTTGGAAAGATGTAAAAATAAAAAAAATACCACATTTACTGCTTAGTACTTACTCATGTAGAAACACCCATTATACTGCCTACGATATAACCATAATGCATGATTAGTACTAGGAAAATAGTGTTTTGTTGAACAGTTACGTCTCTGCCTGATAGCGAGTTCAGTATTTTAACAGTGTAACACCAAACACTACGGAACTGCAAACTATCGAGTAGTAAGCTACCCCTATTTTTCTGAAAAATACCACAAAATCTGGGAGTTTCACGAGAAATCCTATATTTAATTATAGTATTAATCTTCCAGAAAAAGTTTTAAAGTATGTTTAAAAATACCCCTTCCCAACTTGAAAATATAAAAGGCATTAAAAGCCCCCCAGCTAGCTCAGATCCTATAAATCAACCCAAAGCAAGTCTTCAAACAAGATAGGAACACATGGCAAGTTTTTCAGGTCTACTCCAGCAGCAGTCGGGAAGCAAGCTGCAAAGCTGAGAACATGCACACATGTAATTTTGACCTTAGACTCAAAATTTTACTTTGGTCTACCCTGACCCAATAGGAGCTCACACAGGCGTGTATTTAATTAGCCTACACATGCATAGCAGTGAAACTCTGTCCACTTAAAGCCCCAGCCAGGCTACAAAACCCACCCCAGGACTTAAAAAGCTTCTGCTTCTAGTAAGCACAGAAGTATGTATTACTCTTGGAGTTACACTACTGGCAGTAGCAACAGGTCAGTCCAAGTTATTACTAGCACTGTCAACTAGAACACAAATGCACTGGTGTCCATAACTGCACTAGAAATCCCTAACCCAGCAAGAAGTCTTTGGGCTGGATGCTATCTTCACTGATGGGGTAATTAGAGAACCAGAATGATTTGGGTTGGAAAGGACCTTCAAGATCATGTAGTTGCAGCCCCCGCGGCAACAGGCAGGGACCCCTTCCGCTAGACCAGGTTGCTCAAAGCCCCGTCCAACCTGGCCTTGAACACTGCCAGGGATGGGGCAGCCACAGCTCCTCTGGGAAACCTGTGCCAGTGTCTCACCATCCTCACAGGGAAGAACTTCTTCCTCAGATCTAATCTGAATCTCCCCTCTGTCAGGTTAAAGCCATTCCCCCTTGTCCTGTCACTATATGCCCTTGTAAAAAACCCCTCTCCAGACTTCTTGTAGGCCCCTTTAGATACGGGAAAGCTGTGACAAGGTCTCGCCTGAGCCTTCTCTTCTCCAGGCTGCACAAGCCAACTCTCCCAGCCTGTCTTCGCAAGGGAGGTGCTCCAGCCCTCTGATCATCTCAAAACATCTCACAAGTCATTTTATACTCACTTAATTCAGTCTTAGTTTGTCTTTTCAACAGGAGTTTCTCTTGTATAAAAATGGCATTGGATTTATTTTGAGATCAGGGGGAAAAAAAAAATAAGGAAAGCAAGAATTCAAGGCAAAGTTTTTTTGGGTTTTTTTTCCCTAGAGAATATAACAAGTTCATTTGCACAAGCTTCCCGGAGCATTCAGGCACACAGTCTGCCAACTCCTGACTTCTATGCTCTGTACTGTGGCTCTCGAGACCTACTGGGTGCTGCACCAAAACATCTGCAGTGACTGAATTAAAACTTTAAATACTTCTTATAAAGAAGCAAATGCCAAGCTTTACTGATTATCCCTAATATTTTCAAAGTAACAAAGATATATCTAGAACTATTAATAGTAAAAGCACACCAGAAGATACTCTTCCTGTGTCCTTCCCCACAGATGAGAACTAGAGTCGATGTAGAGCAGAACTGTGGAGGTTGACTATATTTCACTCAATATACTTTTTCAAACCAGTGTGTGTGATAAACAGGAAACAGAAGATCTAGAACACCTGTATGTTACAGCTTTTAATACACCCATGTTTATAAGCCAGTTTATGAAATCCAGAGCAGACAATATAACAAAATATTGCAGACCTGTTTTTTGTCCTGTCTTACCAAGTACCTGTTAAATAAAAATAATATAGATTCGGAAACTCCTTCACACAATTTTTGTTTATAAGGAAAACTAGGCACATCAAATGTAAGAGGCTGACTGTTCATTACATAAATCATTTCTTCCATATGGAGGAAATTCCTTTATTCCTTCCTGAAGCCATATCACCTCAGCAGTGGGATATCCCAACCTTTTCAGAGCTCACTCCCATCCTACCATCCTTTGCGTGCGCCACCAGCAAGCACAATACAACACGGCTGCAGTCAGCCATCGGTCTCACTGTCAGCGGAAGTTATGGGCTATTTAGAGTTCAAGTAATCTTTTCTTCTTTTAGGGCAGAAGGCACTATTTTCCAAACCTCTAAGATTACTACAGATGAGATTGCTATTCCTCCTACAACACTAATGACAAGGAAAACACAGCGGCTTGTCACCTTGTGTGAGGCTGCTGCATGACGGCAGCTTCAGAAGGTTAACTCCCACACCATCGAGCACCGCAAGCTGCTGGTATTCTTTTTTGGACCAGTCAGGACCACTGCCACTTGCCTTTCCTCTGTCTTACAGCCTGTCTTGGTGGCAAGAAAGCGAATCTTGACAAGGACAAAGACAATATTCAGCAATTACCTTAGATGTAGTGACTTTTCTTTTTTAAAGAATCAGAGAAGAGCGTAGGCTAACAGAAGCCAACTGTGCTCCTCTGATCTGCATGATGCCAGGATGATAAGGAACATTTTATTTCCTCGCTGCACAATCCCGAGCTGTACACAATACCACAAGAATCCCTATTCTGTTTCACGCCAGCCATTGTCAGCTGACAGCATGGCAGAAATCAAAGGATCCATTTAATTGCAAACTACTTTTTAGATCAGCTGTGGATGCTTCTCTGACAAGGATGTATGTAATTCAAAAGAGAAAGATAACAGGAAGGAGTTGGTATTTCTTAGGAAGATGACTGTGCTTGTGTAGGGATTTTTTCATTGACACTACTGAATTTGCTATTTTTGTTACATCCTTCAACCTCTAAAAACAGAGGTGCATTCTTTGTGCTTTGGTGCTTGATCAAACCATCACATTTTCCAACACTTCTACGGAAAAAAATGCAGAACATTACCATTTTAAGGAGCCTTGCCTGTTTTTCTTTAAAACTTTACATCTCACTAGCAGCTAACAGCAGTACTCATATACTCCAGCATTCTACATTTTATCCTTGGAGGCTTCACTTACACTCTGCAACCAAATGACTAAAGAAATCTTCTATTGGTTATTTTATCATATAAAGAAATCAACTTTTATAGACTGTGATCCAAGTGTACAGAAGAGTAGCAATACTGACAAGAAGTGGAGTGGCTTGAACTCCTGAGGTCTACCTGCAGTGAGTTATAACTCCATGTTAACTCAGATATATCATAGAATAAAAAGGAAAACCTTATGGAGGAGTGATCAAGTGAAGGTACAAAGATTCAACTCTCAAGCAATGGAACACCTCCCGCTATAACTCAAACTACCACGACTGTGCAAATTCGCTCCTAAAACATCTACTGCTGGTAATGGGAACAATATTCTTTTTCATATACATCCTCATTCTCAACACCACATTATTTTCTGGCAGAATTTGGACAAAATGGATCTTTGGGAGGCAGTAGTTTTCATGTGGAAGCTCTGAACTCCCTTTAATCCTTCAATACAGTTACTGCATTGCTGAAAAAATCCCAACTTATTTGCGCTCAGAGAACTCTAAGGTTAGTAAGCAGCTTTTCAATATTTAAAGAGGATATAAAACAGTATCTGTTATATACTTACATATAAATATATAGATAGATAGATACATTTTTCTATGGAAGAAAACAAACAAAAAGCCCATTTTGTTAAGAAAATGAAAGGTGACTGTGGTCACGCAAGTGTATGAATAATGCAGGGGAGGAAAAAAAGGAGGTGAAGCATGGTCAACAAACTTCTCTCCCCCACTGCATCCCGTATTTTACTATCTAGCAGGATAAGTAGGAAAAGGAAGAAAGAAGAGGTATTTACAGAATGGCCAAGACCTATTAGTTATACTTTTTCTGGTAGAAACTATTGTATTAATATAGCAGCAAACTTCAGGCAAACATTAACAGACTGATTCTTTTCTGACTTCACACAAGAAGTAAAACTTCTAAATCCTTCACTGGTAAAGCTTCATAAGGAAGGAGAAAGCAGCACAGATAAAATCATGACTGTGATGTATCAATTTGGTTAACTCCCATCTTTAACCCCCAAGAAAACAGCACAAACGGGAATTTTGTATTGTTTCAAGCACAAAGAGAGAAAGTTTTTCTCAGGTGTCTGTTGCTAAGCAAGGTCCAACTCCGAGATGCTTAAAAAAGGATGTGAAAATCCTATAGTACACGTAATTCAGAAGTTGCCACAACCAGGTATCAGAACCTTTATTAACATCCTTTTTTATTACAATAGATACTTACAACAGAGAGTATAAATTCATAAATTTCACCCATTACCAGGACTGCAAACTAACTTACTCACTGGGATGAGTCAAGACTATTTGATTAGGGAAAGTCTGGGCAGCAAGTTTCTCATCTGCCAACAGCTCATTCTACTATTTCTAGAGTTATTTGAAGGGATGTGGGAGAGTGATGTGATCACCTGTTGCATGAATCTGAAATCTGCCACTGCATTCTCATATATGCTG
>NW_009931472.1:14769-33651 GCF_000696875.1 Nestor notabilis | reverse complement strand
TCATTTCCGGCTGCAGGAACCCTTGCTATTTACTACAGATTCTCCCCAAAGACAGCATCCATTCTGTGAGCAAGCAGTAACTGATGCTCCATTCCACTTCCAATAAACTTCAAGTCTCTTCAAGCTATTTAAAGCTGAATTTTGTATTCCCTAGGTTTTTTTTTTTTTAAGTTTCCACAGAAACTTGTGAACAAATCACTACCAAAAACAATTAACTTATTTAGTACAGGTTATGCTACAGCTGGCTCACTGTTTTCTCCTCTGCGGCCTCAATATTTAGCATTTAAAATGAGATTTCAAAGGGAATTATTGTCAGTTTGAATTTTTTCATGAAATCTTCAATTGCCTCCTTACACGAGGATGTTTTTTTCACTGTAGCTGGATCTGTACTAGCCATTCCCATCTCGGGAGGAGCACGGCGTCATTAACTGTCACACACAGTGCTCTGAGGCTGCAAAAACACAGTCAGGGTTATCCAGTTCCTGCTCTTTTTCCATCACTACAGAAGCAACTGTAGGATCTAAATTAATTTGCATTAAAATATTTAAGTGCTGTTCTGTAAGCTAGATGTCTTCCAATTCTCCTGTCACAGAAGGATGTTTTTCTAAACATTCATTACTTACAAAAAGCATTTATAAAAGGAGGCATGACAGTTGTTACAGCTGTTATTTATGATCCATTTAAAACTCCTGCAATATTATTTTAATCCAAATTTTCCACTGTAAGAAAAATGTTAAAATCAACTTCCTTTTAATAGCTCAAAAACATGCACTATGAGCAGCCAGTAACAAAATTAGCTTAAAATGCTTTAGGGTCAACCATACAGAACTGTAATCCTCCAGTCCAAAATGGCGAATTCCAGCATGAAGTGCTTATAATGCTAAACAGAACTATGGTACAGTCTGACCCTTTTCCACTTTCAGGGAAAAAACCCCACAAGCCAAACTTTGAGTCATAAGAACTGTTGTAAGAACTGTGCTGCATGGACAAGAATCTTGCAGTAAAACTCAGCTGAGAAAATAAAACAGAATATGATGCTGGTGTTATGATGCAAGATTTCTATTCAGAAACACCTGGTCAATGAGCACTGCCAGAACAACATAAATCTCTGCTTTTTAGGTTCTAATGCATGTGGATTAAAATGTATAACTTACAGGAATCATAGATATTAAAACACCACCGCCATTAACTCGTCTGCACTAGTTCCTTCCCCCTAGATAAAGTGGCTGAACACAGGCTTGTGCAGCAGTACATTGACCTGCCTGAACTGCCGTGAGTTAACAGAAGTCCAGCTTCACCTGTAGACCAAACATCTGTACTGAGTAACTGCTACATGAACATGAACTCTCTTTCAACAGAGGTAGCAAGTCTTGACCCTGATGCAGGTAGTTTGATAAACCAGCTCTCTGGTTTTTCAGACTCTAATAAAAATGCTTTTATTAATATGAGGAAATGTAAAGTAAAACTTTTTCAGGGTTACACAGAACACTGGACTATTTTGTTAGAGAATTTTGGATTTTTCTTCTCCTTTCTTAGTCAAGGTGATGACAAACGTAAGAATTATAAAACATCTTTCCATATTTATAATCCTGCTGTAGTAATATAAACATTTTTGATTTCTAAAGAAGTACAAAATATTATCAAGTTTTAAGCTTTTAGCAAGAAAAAAAAAGAAAGGTTATTTCTTAGGAAGAGGTACTGCTATTCTTTCTCACTGTCCTTACATTTGGCCATATGGTGTCTTGAAAATGTAGGTCCTCTGTGTTTGCTCACTGGTCCATCAAGAACCACCCCTCCTCCCCCTCAAATTAGAGCACATCTGTTTTTTGGAGGTTGAAGGTTTTGGAAGTTCCTGTACCCGTCTTAATTACTTGATGGTTTGATGTGGCAGCTTCACATGCCAGTACATCTGGTATGTCTTTATTATGCCTCTTGGCATTCATCATTGCTTTCAGCAGGCTCGTGTAATGCTACAATGATGAGGGCAGAAGCATACCACTTAGAGAAGACGTAAGAGCCCTCAAATGCTTTACTGCAAGTTGTTCTCCAGAGATCTTTCAGAAATAACATACTCAGGCAACAACTTAGGTGCTCTTAATGTTAGTCTTATCCTCAGCTCATCACCGTAAGTGCTACTAAGACAAAATTTGGAAGTTCAGGAAGATTCACCAGGAGCATTAGAATAGCCCATCCCTAGATGAGGATAGCAGAGAAGATGCAACAGGATGGATGAGGATCACAAATACTTGACATGCTTTATCTGTAGGAGTATCTTAAGTCCCATAGGAAATCTTTGCCTCTCCCACAGGCCACATACTTCCCTGCAGGAAGTACTATTACCATGACAAAGAACCCAAAACGTAGAGATAATTTCCTTTTTTGTGTATTAAACCTCACTGGGTTCTTAGATATTCTTCTGTACACCTACCTCCCTGGCAGAAAGTCGGATTTTGTAAGTAAAGATACTTGATACTATATTTCCCTTCACAAGAGTGGGGGAAATCTCTTAACCCATTTTTAACAAACTTTAAAATTTCCCTGACAACTTCAACTGTCAACAATAATAAAATAGAAGCAAGTTATATATTCACCATTAGGGAAATGAGCACAGTACAAGATATTACAGGAAGGATAATATCAAAAGAAAAAAAAAGTTGATTTTACACCTTCACACTCCCAGATTTCACTCGCTCATTTCCACATAATGCCAAGTGCCAAGGTGTTGTGTCCATCACATGGTCTTGCCACAGAGGGAAACTGACTTGTCTTGTCCTCCTGAAATTTCTGGGTTCCCTGACTGGTGCTAAACACTGAATTTCAAGCTAAATTTTTTTTATACCTTTCAGGAGTCACTGATTGATACTGAGTAGCCTTTTATCTCAAAGTCACTTCCACCTCAGTTTCCCCAAGCGCTAGGTCAGGCTGCATAACCATTATCTGGTTTCAGAACAGGGAGAGCACAGATTTATTACTGTTCTTCTGCTGCTAGGATACAGTTTAAGTGCCTTCCTTTTAGCCTTTTTGTCTTGACATAAACACACATTCCTCACATTTTACAGCTACAGATGGTGTCCTTGGTTATCAACACAGGCCATTTTTTTAACCCTTTATTCTGTGTTTTCTAGGATCCTCGCCACACACATTTGTATTCATACTTCACTTGTATCAGTCTTTTCTGTTACAAAACTCATCAATTTCACAGCTTTTTTAAATGACCACAGAGTTCATGCCCAGATGAGCTTAAAGGATTAAGTCTCTAAGATATATTGAAAGTCCTCAAGATTTTCTGTGATCTAGTTTTGCTACTGGAGAGAGACAGGAAACACACCACACCTTGTTTTTAATCCTTTTGCCTCTGTATCTATATCCCTGATAGCATATATACACTATTTCCATTTGAAAACTGTATTTGGGATGTCACAAGCAACCATCTGAATTTTAAAGCTTGTTTTTCAGTCATAAACCAGTAACAGACTAGAGGAAGAGTCTGTTTCGGAACAAAAGACTTCTGTTGGCTAAAACAAAATTGGGAGGAAAAACAAACAAAAAACCCCATACCAAAACCAAGCAAAGAAAAAAACCCCACAGGTATAACATGAAGTGATGCATCACCTTGTCAAAAATCCCTTGATTTATGTAATACATATTAGTCTTAATGCTTGAAGTTTGACTGTTATTTTAATTTACCAGTAACTAAATATGCCCTCCACTAAATTAAATATTTCAAAAGCAGTTTTTAAATTCAGAATTTGTATAACATACTGAAAAAGAATACAGCTTAAAAGCTAGTTTTACCAGTCTAAAGTTTGGATTGAGGTACTTGCTGTAAGTGAGCTTTTATTCCAGTTTAATACTCTGATCTTTATAAGCATACAAAACTTTCAAGTTTCAACTACTGTACCTACTGGCACTATCACTTTCAACTTTAGAAAAAGACTGCTGCCTGTTAAGACAATAAATCACTAGACCCCATTTTAAAATGTGGTTTTAACCATATTGTGTAAGAGATGACTGCTTGTTTGAGTAACTGATTGGAGTGAAGGCATTATGTGATGCCTTCACTGGCATCTCCTCCTAAAGAGGCTTCTATCTTCTCCCAAAATTATTATCTTTAAGACTCCGTCAATTTTTTATTTATTTTTTTAACTCTTCAACCACACATTTCACCCCCTGAAGTACTACGGGAGGAGATCTGGCGAGCACTAGATCTAAGGAAGTTGGAGTAGAGAGCCCACCTTCCCCAGGCAGTCAGCAGTCAAAGGGGATGTGCAGCAGGGGTGCACCATCACATCTTCTCTTTAATTAAAACAAATGAGCATCCAAGCCACACTTTGCTTTTGCAGTCCAAACTCTGGGTCCAGACAAAGCTGCTAATTGCCCGTTTGGCAGCAGAGTCAGATGTGGGACAAGAACGTAGTACCGGAAATCCTTCTCACATTGAGATAGAAAGAGAATCAACTCCCTTGTGTTCTCAAACCCATCAGCAAATGGGTAGAGTAAGAATCAAAACTCCATTAGGATCAGTTAGTCTTATTGATTTATAGAAACTAGATAAAGCCTTAGATACCTGATTCTATAACAATGTTTTCTATGATGCTTCAATCAAACCATGTCTTCTTCCATATGGAAGCCATGGTATGCCTTCAAATAGGAAGCACTACTTTGCTGTCAGTTCAGTTCTCACTGTATTTATATCCAATAATGGTAAACACATGCCAAACGAGTATAAATTGATATAATATATAAATATATAATAAGCCTTATTTATGCTCTTACCACAGTCTTCATTCTCCTACTCCAAAATGAAGTTACATGATCATTTGTGTGTTCAGGAATATTTCTTTAATATTAAAAGCTCAGACTCTACACTGTTATATTTTTAAGATAATGGTGACTGTTGCTTGAAAGATGCCATCAGTGCTGGCAATCAGGCAAATGCATGCCTTCTGCCAAAATAAATCCTAGGCAAATCCATGACATACTGACAATGACTGCTTACTGCATTTCATTTCCCTGTTGTTTCACCATGAGCACTTATCCCCATCATGTTTCGTGCAATCCTATCTTGAGAGGTATCTAAAATGGTACAGTTAGCAAGGGGTTAAAAGACTTCCTATCTGGGTTGGAACTAGATGATCTTTAAGGTCCTTTCCAACCCTAACCATTCTATGAACTAAAAAGAAAAATAGCCTTTTCTCCCCCCAGACAACAGAATTGTTTCTACTATTGCAAAGATCTAAAGAAAGAACCCACAATAGCTACACATACTGTATAAAATCCTTACTTGTTCCAATGATGTACAAAAATCTGTTAACATGGAATTCTAAAATGCAGCAACTAACTCCTGCTAATGTCTAAAGTCTTATTGTATATGAAAGCTCCAGTTTCTAGGATCACTGCTGGCATCTGTTTTTATGCAAGATAAAAGATGTCTAGCCCATACGCTTGCAGAAAGAAGCCCAAGTATGTAATCCATAGACATCTGAAGCTAAAAACAACCTCTGAAATCATTCTAATTTTTTTCCCCAGATTTTATTTTCATGTACCTGGGAACTGACAGTGTTGCTCTTGGTGATATTTAGTCTTCATATTTTCCAGAACTAGCCAGTTCCTACTTCACAGGTAGTAGAAACTTGAAGTGAATTTAAACAGGATGATTATTTTCCTCAATGTTTTAAAGAAGCACTTGTTTGAAACTAGTCTGTTTTATTCTTGAAACAGTCTCTTATCTTTTGCAACCCAGGCTCTCCACTAGGAAAAGGCCTCAGCTTCCGGCTACATCTTCCCTGTGCACTCAGTAATTAGCTGGATACAGCACAATTAATTCAGATCCTCAAGACAACACAAGCAGGTACTAATGCTTACTGTTTTACAGAAAAGGATGTCTAGAGGAGAAAAGATGTCCCATCCCATGTGTTGTTGTCCACCATCATCCATCCTGTCCCCTAAATTCATGCAAAATCACTCAGCTTTCTTCAAATCACTCTTTAGGAATACAGGGCAGCAGTGTGGGTCAGTTTTTCATAAGAGGGGGAGGAGTAATTAAAAAGCAGGATAAAGAAGGCATTGGATGGTTTGTTGCTTGTCTGTTTTTAAATCAGCAGCCAAACAGCTTTGCTGGGCAGCTGCTGGTGCAGCCACAAGCAGGATGAAATACACAAGACCTTTTAATCTACTTTCTCATTGCATATGTTTAGGGTCCCTATGCTATGAATAGCCCAGTTACCTAGATGTTTTGTAAATATATTTCAAACAACCTCCAAAACCTGAAAGAAACCATTTGAATGCTTCATCCATCTGGAAAACTGGATGGGCATGTTCTGCTGAGGTGGGAGGCAGAGGGCAGAGCCTGCTCCCCAGGAGAGGCTCACCTTTATATCAGCTCCTCAGGGAATCAATGCTCACCTGGCTCTTACATCTTCCTCTCAGCTGCAGAAGTAGCATTTTAAGAACTAAAGTTCCAAGGCACTACAAAGTTTTGTTTTGCCTTTTTTTTTTAATTTAATGTTTTGTTGTTTGTTTTTCTCTCTAACCAAGGCATGAGTCTTATTTTGGAGGGCACTTACAGCTGTTATTGCTGTTAGTTGGGATGCAGAACAGTAAGGGGAAAAATACTAACTCAACAAAAATCTCAAAGTGAAAATAGGCATAAGACTTAAACCTTATAATTGCACATATGTTTGTATATGTGTCAAGGGGGAAGAGAAGACAGTAACTTAACTTGTGTTATTATCAGGAAATTAATTTTGAAGTCTTTTCTAAAGATTTGCTAGTACCATTAAGTTTAGGACTAACTTGACCTTTCTCATTCACTTCAACAAAAGTTTCCAACACAAAACATTTTGCAAGTGAGGCATCTCTCTCCACATTCCCTTCCCCAACACATAGTAATCAATAACTAATATGTGAGGACATATTATGATTACTTTTGCCCAGGAAGTCTTGAAAAATGTAAGCACAGTTTTTTCTTTCCTTAGACTAAAAACACATCTACACTTTAAGCTTCTCAAAATGTTTCTGAAGCCCAAAAATACTTGGCATCTTCTTGAAGTCAGTTCTGCTATGGAATCAGTCTTGGCAGTACCTCTTCCTTGCCCTTTAGTCGCTGCCCAGTGAGTACTGTTAAATGCAATTAAGTTTGTGTTTCTTTCAGAGAAATCAACAGATAAGACTACAGGTTCAAGATATTTCCTTTCACCTTTTCTTGATTATGACAAATCTGCACTAGAATGTTTTTGCTTCAAAATTATTAGAATTGAGTCAAACACAGGAATTCAACAGTTTTCAGGGCTGATTGTTACTGAATGACTGGATCAGCTTTGCCCAGACAGAATTCTCTAATTAGAGTAGGTATTTCTTCTGCCACACTGTGTCATGACAAGGCCTTATTCTCCATTTATCTCTTCCAGTCTCTTGCATTCATGCATGGAAAAAGAGTAAGTAGAGACTTCTCTTTAAAGAGAAGTGCCTGGTTTCAAATTTTAGCAACAGGTTAAGTTCACACTTCAGAAGGTGCTAAATTTTTGAAAATCCACAAGGATTTTAAAAGTATGGCTCATTGCATTTTATGGAGCCTATATAACATCTCAAGCAGTGCCAAAAAGAGAAGTTCCTGCCACCTTCCCCTTCCTGCTTCCAGCCACACAGCCCTGCACCCCTGCCTGCTCCTCACAAGGTGCTCAAACTTGCAAATGGGTTAGAGGAACAGGATACTCTTCTGCTATTCTGAGGAATTAAAATAGCTCATAGGAGGCCCATCTCTTTTTAAGCAAGATCAGGCTGGTTAGCAATGCCGCTTGCTGTAACTTGTGCATCCCCATGCAGTAAATCATAGATGTATTCTGACCAGCTAGTTTGCAAATTTCTTCCATGATACACATCAAATTTGAAATGAAAATATATCTAGAAAGTTCCACCAGAGTTCCCTCAGGCCCATGCAAGATGGATCTTAAAGAGTAGCGTAAGAAAAAGACATTTTATTAGAACACCCTTCTCTCTGAGGCACTTTACAATTTCTTAAGAAATTAAATATTACAAAGTAATTTTGAGTACCAAATTCAGGACGGAAAAACAAAGCTATATGCCTTCACATTCAGTGGGATCACTAGAGGAATGGACAAGGAATGAGCAGACACAAACAGTTGAAGCAAAGGCTAAGAGGCAATGTATACTAAACAGAAGACTTAGGAATATGGGTAGGAGAGAAGGTCAAAGTTTCAAGGGCTTTGCAGTTTCAGTATTCCCTCCCACATCTGCCGGCCTTCGGGAGTGAAGAATATCTAGCTTCCTTTCCTGCTGCTACTGTACAGCTACCTTGAGACAACTATTTGTTTCACAGTGCAACTTAAAGGACAACAAGATTAACTACGCTATCTCGTGGGAAAGATTTTCCTCCTAAAGACTTAGCAATATAGCAATATCAATATTTTAATTTTTCTTAAACTGAAAGTTATAGTCTTAATTCAGGAAGAGCTTCTGTTGCACAGATGAGTTCAGTTATCACAGAGTCTCTTAAAAATGTTACATATTTTTAACCATCTCTTAAAACAGACCAAGGTCACTTCACATTCATGTCACTGACTGCAAGTCAATACAGCTATCTTCTGACCCTCTTCCAATGACCCTGGTCAACAGATACGACTTTTATTGGTCATCCTAAAACTTACTTTTTTATTTTTTTTTTAAATATAGCATGGAAACCTACACCTGAAAGGTTATAAACACTTAACGTTACCGGACCTAACAAGATACTTCAGCACATGGGTAAGTTACAGATGTTAGAACTGTAGTCCAGGTTTTGAAGACTTTGAAGCCTGAAAGTAATTTACAAACAGCAGAAATGCAATCAGATATCTGACCACATAATACAGCAGCCCTCTGAAGCAGGGATGTTGCACAATTTTAAGAGAACTGCTTTAGAGTAGGAAGTATGTATTAAGGGGAAAGAGAAAGGGATGGGCCTCTTATGACCTTAAAGCACACCTTAAATACCCTCAAATAAAACTACAGGTTAAAAGTCTGTTGTTGCAGACAGTATTTTTTTCCCCCCCATGAGCTTCTTTTATGGAAGATTTTTTCACATTTCAATAATATGCTGTAGTGTCACCTCATCAAAGAACAGAACCAATGACATCCATGTCAGTGAAGCCTGATGCTGAGGAGCTCGCATCACTGATGCCTTTGATCACCCTGACGTGCCAGGAACAACTCTCTTCACTTACAGGCAGTCAAGGAAGATAAAGTCAAATTTTCTTTTTGTGCATTTAGATGATTCAAGTTGACTAAAGAAAAGTAAAAGCACTATGTCTCAACTTCAGTTTGTAGGTCCAGCAGTACAACTTTTGACACAGAGTGCTTGATCACAGAAACAGACCCTACAAAGCAAAATTACAGGGCAAACCAAAGATGATGGAATAGGACAGGATTATAGCATCTCAGTGTGTAGGCAACATACTTAAATTTCAAACAAAATAACCAAGAAATACAGAAAAAGGAAGAAGTTGTCACACAAAGGAAAATGAAGTATATTTTCATGCTCCCTCAGGCACAGCAACTAGAGTGACAGACTACAGAGAATACATGGAAGTTTATTTCTAACTGAGACCACATATAGTAATACCAGAGAGGGTTAAGAGGTTTTATGTTGAGAAATATGTACATTCCAGCTACAATTGCTAGTTTTTCAAGTAATCTTTTCCTGTAAGCTCAATCTAAATGGGCAACTTCAATTATAGTCTTATGCAGGACATGTGATTTATGATGAGGGCAACAATCTGATCACAAACTATCTAGAAACTTCAAGTTTACCACGAACATAACAAATACAAGGCATGTAACCTTCATGCTGTCATATGAAAACTTCATTTATTAAAATATTCAGAAATAATAAAAAGCTTTTCCTTCTACTCTGCTCTGGTGAGACCACAGCTGGAGTACAGTGTCCAGCTCTGGAGTCCTCATTCCAGGAAAGATATGGACCTGTTGGAGAGGGTCCAGAAAAGGGCCCAAAAAACGATCAGAGGGATGGAGCACCTCTCCTGCAACGAAAGGCAGAAAGAGTTGGGGGTATTCAGTCTAGAGAAAAGACTCCAGCAAGACCTTATTGCAGCCTTTGAGTTCTTCAAAGGGGTCTATGAGAAAGATAAAGAAGGACTTTTTAGCAAGGCCTGTTGCGACAGGATGAGGGGTAATGGTTTTAAACCAAAAAAGGGAATCTTCAGGCTGGATGTGAGGAAAAAATTCTTTGCATTGAGGGTGGTAAAATACTGGCACAAGTTGCCCAGAGAGATGGTGGACGCACCATCCCTGGAGACATTCAAGATCAGGCTGGATATGGTTCTGGGCAACATCATCTAGTTGAAGATGTCCCTGCTCACTGCAGTGGAGTTGGACTAGATGACCTCTGACGGTCCCTTCCAATGCAAACTATTCTATGATAAGTAGCAAGAGTACACTGAACAGAAAACCTTTAATGACACAACATCATAGAGAAGTAGGTAAGTAAACATTACTTTAATGCTTTGATGTTTTATATCATTAAAAAAGTCAGGTTAGTAACTCTGCTCAGATCCTGTTAAAGCCCAAGTAAAAGCATCAAAGCAATTTTATTGGTTTTGTTAGATACTGTAAAGAGATTACACAGTGTCCATCTCAACACTCACGGCAATTCCTTTATTTCATTTCAGCCTTACATTTTTCTTTTAAGGCTTAAACAGAACAAATGCAGCTTTGGACTGTGATAAAAGGTCACTCAATTTTGTACTTTATTCATCTCCTCAGCTAAAAGCTGTAGGAAAAGAATTAAAACTACAATTCATTCTTACGCATCTTGACACATACAGTAAATGGCAATGATATCACTCCATGCAAGACCAGATATCAGTTACATTTTCAAAAAGAGAGAAGCTAACACAGCAGCAGAAATATATATGCTACTAGTCCATGTAAGCAAGCACTGCCACTGCTAGATGATGCAGCACTTCAGGAGAAGTTTTGAAACACATCGACCATAAAAATCCCATGCTTGGGAAAAAAAAAAAAAAAAAAAAAAAAAAAAAGCTATTAGCCTACTGCTGATTACACTACTTGAATAAAGGAAGCAATCTTTAATTTTAGCTGAGGTGGTATGTCAAGAACAAGGGCAAGATTACTTACAATAAGTTCTTCAGCAGAGGTTTACCTCTATCTGTCCTTTTACAAGGGAAAGTAAGGTTCATCATTGTGATTATCCAGGTGGGACTACTGCAAGAACCAAGATTAGATGGTAAAGCAAAGACGAAACACAGGTCTTTATTGCTGCCTCCCTCATGGTGATGAGCCTTTTGTACAGTGTCTATCAGAACTGACTGCAGTCTCACAGGTTAAACTGCAGAAAGGAATATCAAGCTCTAAGTAGCATCCCCTGTGTGAACTCAAACAAGTAACTACATACCACATTTCTCAATCAATAGTATTTTTATTCAGACTATTTTAATAACAAATATAAAAATGCATAACCAAACTGGAAAATCAGCTAGGAAAGCCTTTAAGGCAAGCAAAAGAAAAACATTAAAAACCAAAGGCAGCACTATATTTGGACTGGTTTCAAATTCACTACAGCAAGATAACTAGAATTCAGTGAAGTTTCTACTGTGCTGAAAGATGTTTAAGAAATACAGAAGATACATTAATTTTTGAACTGGAGTAGCAATAAATAAGTTGTCACTGACAAAGCAGATGTCTATCACCTTGATAGTTTAAAATTCAGTGCTGCTCTTGCAGCGTAGACAGCATGTCTGTAGAATGTCACAATGATTTGTGATTAAAGATTAAATAACAATTGTTAACTTAGATCCTCTAAGAACTCCAATCTGCTGCACGAACCACCACTTGGTGGTCTTGAACCTGACTGACATGTCTTTCACAGAAGAAGTCAAAAATCACTTCCTACCCAGTCCTCAGTTTAACTCATGACTTTTGAGACTTCACATCTCCTTCAGTCATCTTTATGCCAGCCTGACAAGTCTTAACTCTTAGTCTTTACTAAGCTGTTTCATATCTTTGGTCATCTTTGTTGCCCCCAACTGAGCTTTAAATTCTACTGTACCTCTTAGCAGGAGGGGACCGCATATAGCATTCAAAATGTGGATGCAAGCTGGATTTACACAGTAGCACGGCAAGCTTTCCTGGTTTATTCCTCTTCTAGTAACTCAGGACAATTGCTTGTTTGACTCCTACTGAATGCCCACATAATACTAGGACCTCTCTCCTGAATGATTGTGGCCAGTTTAGCATCCATCACCTTCAATGCAAAGCTGGGGTGTCCTCCTCAATGCATCACTTTCAGACAACTACCCTGACAAATAACAATATTGAAAATTCAGTCACCTGAGTTCCTCCATGGCTCTTCACAGTTGTATCTTACCCTTAGTATCCAAAATCATTTAAGATATTTCCACTGACTCTTAAATTAGGTCCTAAATCTCTGCCAGATTTTATTTATTTTTTTAACATCCAAAGTGGTAGCTGAAATTTATTTGTTTACCAACTCCTTCTCACACTGCAAGATACCAGTTCTAGAGTAAATAGTTTCCACATAGGTAATTTATATGTGAATTTAAAAAAACCTGACCAGATCAACACCCCCAAAGTTATCATCCAGACTGTGGAGTAGTTCACTGAAAGTCAATGAATTCTAACCACTTGACATACTCTTGTAGACAGGGCCCATGTGGAATTGACAAACTACACAAAACCATTCACAAACAAGAACATTCTATTTTGTTTTCAAACCCTGACTATTACAGGAAAACAAGTGCATAGCAGTAGTTTGTTACTCATGAACCACTCTGAAAAAAGAGACAGCACCTTTACATCAATCATACATGGCACATGTGCTAAATCAAGTTTAAAAGGCTTCAAAAGAGAAACAAGGCTTCAAAAGGGAAACAAGATTGATCTGGGAAACACATGTTTTCAAAGAAGAGATGACAGGACAAAACAGCGCATTTGTGCTCAGAGATACAATTAGTTAGAAGCATTACCATTACCTCAATGCTATTACATTTATTTTAGAAATGTTTCTGCAGATAAGCTAAATACATGTCTGCTTTCAAATACCGATCAATTCACAGCTGTGGGATAAGATACAGGAGCACTAGCATGGATACATCATGACTCCAAAATCTCAGATGCACCAGAGGTTAGGGAGGAAGTGAAGATTTGTAGGGCAATGGAAAGGATTCGCCTGGAAGAGAATATAGGCAAGTCAGCAGTTTGTGAACGCATGTGGTGCTGCACTAACTCAAAAACTGACCTGTTCCTCTTTCAATCACATAGGTTACTCCCTAGGCAAATAATCAAGCTATCTATTTTCCTCTGTTACAGATGCAGCTTTGGAAGAAGCCAGAATCAGGCTCTCTAGTAGAAGCATGACAAAAGCAGAGCCTAGACACAGGCATATGTCTTGAGAAATTAATCTTGAGTATGAAGTTTCATGTATGGGAAGTGCGTGGGAGGGGTGAGGGACAGCCAAGCTCTTGCTTTCTGCATTTTGGAGAAGCTCCTTCAATCAGAAAAGGCTTAAAATACAGAGTTAAAGATTTGAGTATACCTGTCAAAAGCAGGTGAACTGAACCACTCTTTTCAACATTCTGAAATGAAGGCATGAAAAATACCTCCATCGTCCTTTTTGGTAACTGGTATGTCTGAGCACTACTGTAAAAAAGAACTAAACCAAAACCCCCAAACCGCAGAAACAAGCATTTATGCTTAAGTTTACACAATTTTGAGTAAGACTTGCAAGATCCACATAAACACACTACAGGCACTAAGCCACTTGCTGCAGAGTATCATCTTTAATGTATTTTCTATGCTCAGCTTCACCTTGCTTTCATTTTTTAAGTGTCCTTTAAAACACTCAATGTCCTCTAAAATGCTCTTATCAGACAAAAGGCAACTTAAACCACTTTTTGAAATTATAAAGCATACTACATAGAGAAAACTGGAAATACCCATGTTAGTGGGTATTTCTTCTAGTCAGCGGGTTGCTTCCTCCAGCTACAACTGTAAATAAGTTGGTACACACTCTCTCACCATGATTTACATAGTAAAGAAAAAGAGAAAAACAGAAGCCAGACTGGGAGCTGGGCACAATATGTTCTTTTTGGTGCTTTTTGAGAAGGAGCAGAACGAGCCAGATTCCCTACTTCATGCAAGCCAATGGATTTCCAAAAGGCAGAATACATAGGAACAAATGATGCTCCACCAGCTGAAGCAATCGCTACCTTGGAGAAACAAACTATTTTTATCCTCATTAGAGCTCTAAAGAGGGAAGGGGTAAGACTCTCCAAGCTCTGTTCGCAAAAGTAGTTAAATCCAGGATTTAAAAAAACAAAGAAAAACATCTTCGACAATAATGAGATTAACATTAAGAAACTCTACTTAGTTAAGAAGCACTAAATGATCTCAACTACACATTTGTTGCACTTTCACAATGCTAGCTGGACACAGGAGTGCTTTGTGTTACCTACTGAGGGACCTGTTAGATTTACCCAACACATCATGACAGCTTTAAAAGGGTCAGTTCTGATTTGACAGCCAGGTAAAACTCCTGAAAAAAGTTAATACAAGTACATATAAGAACAACTGTTCTTTCACCATTTCGAGTGTTATTTATGTATAACATGCACACACATTATAATGACAAGTAGCTATCATCTTATCAAGTTAAATGGCAAAACAAAACTTGTGCTGAACAAAGTACACAAGAACTACCAAGACCTGAACAGTATCATGCAGTCTTAATTTTGTTAGTTTTCCCACCCACAGGCTGCACACTGTACATCACTATACAAAAGATACATCTAATTTACACAACATTAAATTTGCATTAGCTATAGAATTAGTTGTCTCATCAGTTCTAGAATGATGGTGCTTAGAATGAAGCCAATGCTTTTCAAAACCAGTTACCCTGTAGTTCCACAGTATGAAGGCAGGACCTCGATTTATCTACAAGACACAATGGAGTTCAGAAATACTAAAAATAAATGGATTTTCCTATTTAGTCTTCCCCCAAGACCTCTGTGTTTAAAATAAGATTTTAGTACTTGGCATATTTAACATCCAGCTGACATTCACACTTGACTTCCAAGTATTCAATATTTCCTCAGACTAGAACACTGGTTTTAAAACACATCGAAGTAAGTGTATCTAACGCTCACTACACCAGGGTAACTAACAAGTCATTTACTCTTACGCTTTTTTCAGTCAGAGACAGAACATGGCTCCCTAGTTTTACCTCCTCTAGTTTTAGCTTTAGTTTTTAATTGCCTCAAGGCAATTTAATTTTTCTAGCACCTCTGCATAATACACATTCCTGTTTCTTTAAGAGTCAAGGTACTGCTCTGCACACAGTAGCCTCTCCTCCCTATATAGTTTTGTTTCACCTCTCCAGCATAAAAATAAAAATGAGAGACAGAAGTCTTGCTTAAAGATACATTGTGTTAAGTATTGCTGGAGTCTTGTCAGAAACACCAGGTAGTCAGCAAGAACTCAGCAACCTTGTTACACACAGACTTCTGCCTATTCACTTTCAGTAACTTGCAAGCTAATCGGTGCAAGCATTAAAAGTGAGACTAGAAAGAAATGCATTAATTAATCAGACCCATCATTTTTTCATAAATAAAAAGTCAGTACTTAAAATTTCATTAGCCATAATAACACAGCATATGTAACAACACTAAAACATTGCAAATTTCATTACAGGATTGAACAATACTGTAGGAAGGACAAGGACAGTTCAAAGACACTAGAACCTATCTATGTGACATCACTGCAGTTACATTACTGTAAAATGATGTTATTTGGAACACAAACAGCTAATAAGAATCTAGAACTTCTCAAATCATTCACATGGGTGGCTTACCTTTCTCTTACAGATAGAGCCTTTAGAGGCTTCCCATTAACAATTCTTTACAAGAATTTTACTGAGGCATAGCTATTCACTTTTGTAGACACTTACACAGTAGTGAGTTACCTCACCTTCACCTGACAAACCAGACAAAACCCAAAAACACCCAAATCCCAAAAAACAACTAGCTGTGGTATTAAAGTAAAAAGCATTTGTAACTATTTTAAGAGAAATTCTGTTTCTTCCAAATTAAATTAACTAACAACCTCATCCTACCACCTTGAGTTAGTATGTTCTTCCCTTCACTAGCAAGTACACAGCATCACTCTATCATTCCATTTCTCTGTAGCTATTTCAGCTGTAGTAAAATGGATGAGCAGACAACTGGTCCAGCAGGCTTGTGTTCAAGCTACAACCCTGAAATCTTGTCAAAGGCCCCATCTACCACACCGCTTTTCTGCTATATCAGATGTGGGGTTTTTTTAAACCAGTTAATTCTGACAACCATAGAACAGACTTCATGTAACTAATGTAGCAGTGTTTCTTGGGAGGATTTAGGGCGGTCAACACAAAAATATTTTAAAGCTTTTATAACAGCTAATGGTAGAACCCTAGAAGATGTAGTGGACTGCAGCCTTTCACTCATATAATGCTGGCGTTTCCCTCTTTACTGTGCTTAACATACAGGAGGGACCCATGTCATGAGGATACTGTAAAGCTGCCTTCAAGTATTAAAATAGATTTTTAAATTAAGTATTAATGGTTAGAAAAACATACATTTTAACACATCCAGGAACATGCAGACCAAGACTCAGCGGCCACAGCTAAATTTAATCAGAATCCACACTCCATTAGCGGCTGGAAGAGTTCCAGAAGCCGCCTGTGCCCTTGGCTATCTGCCAAGACCACTGATTGTGTTTTAAGTCCCCTGAAATTACAAGGAATACGCCATTCTCCACTTTTCATATGGTATTTACCATTTTCTTTTGTTGCACATACAAGAGTAGCTGCCTACCTCACCACCAATACATCTGCATCTTACAGGTGTACACAGCCAGACATACTTAGTACCACCTAAATTCCAAATGTTTGGTACCTTTTCCAAATGAACCATAGGAAAGCAAGGCACTAGTGACACCTAACATGAGAATACTATAACTAGCATACAAGATTTGAATTCAAGTATTAAATTTAATCTCTTGAGGTAAAAATGAAAGTTCTCAAATATTTACCAGTGCTATCTACATGCATGTTAGAACCAAGCGTCAAAATTCTTGCCCAAAAACCTCATTCAAATCTACTGCTTATTGGAATCATAACATGCATCAATACCTAGCTCTTACAGCATCATTGTGCAGAAAATGCCAAAAGGAGAAGTATTAAAACCAATCACAATAACTAAAAGTGTGTATGATACAACATCAAAATGAGATAAGCTAGTTTGGCCACATACCAAGAAAGCTGGGGGAGTGTAACATGTCCCAGGAACATCTGCACAAGCATGCAGTAATAATTCTCTCTGGAGACCTTCATATGATAGTATCTTATTGACATAAGGTATCAGAGAACATCCCAGGTTATTTAAAAAAAAAAAAAAACAAAAAAACAAAAAAAACCCAAACAAACAAAAAAAGAGAACAGAGGTAGATAGCTACAACTGAAATAACTCTCGCAGAAACAATGCTAGAGAGTAAAGCTTAAAAACAAAGCAAAGAACAAGCCACAGAAACACCTCCACAACACTGGTTCACAGTAGCAGGTCCAGAATACTCTGGAAGAATTTGATGCACATGTCCTGTGTGACTATGAATAACTGCTTCAATATCAATAACTGCTTCAAACTCCAAGGACTACTGTACAACACAATGCAGCACTGCAGCATTATTTTTGCTCATCATGTCTGACTAGCTCAGTGCCAGCTTGTTGGCCAGATCCTACCTCCTACCCCTCTGGCATGTGATGTGCCTTTTGTTGAGCTCAGCTGGTGGAGACCAACCCAACCAGTAGCCAGCAGTTAGATCAGCTCTGGCTGCGGGCTTCCAGCCTTTTGCTTTGCAGCTGAGCTGAATTACATGGCTGCTGCTCAGCAAGTGGGAACAGTCTCTCCTCTTCTACCCCTCTCCACCAAACCCTTCGATCAGAAAGCAAGTCAATTCAGCCTATAAACCCTGCAAAATGAGAACAAAACAAAAACCCAAACCAGACTTTTTGCCAGATTAGTCTCATTTTTTAGCAAGCTGAACTCATTTGCTGGATGATCAGACAAATACTAAAGCCAGCATAAACTAAGCAGTAGGAACTTGGCCTCCTTTTATTAAAGCCACAGACACAGTTGAGAAGGGCTTGACCATGGTTATTTATCCCTTTACCTTATGCCACAGGTAGCGCAGCTGATCTGCTTCAATCTATACTGATGGCACACAGTCTAGTCGAAAGATAAATATGTCGCTCAGGAAAAACCACTTGAATTTGAAGCATGTCTTATTGGAGTGGAAGAGAGAAGAGACTTATGTCAGTCTCTGAACAAAGGCACAAATTAAAACGGTGTGTCAGACAGCAGCAGATGCAGACCAAGTTCCTTTAGTAAGCTGGTTAACTACTAGGTGTACCATATAAAACACACGACAGTGCTCTGTGGCTGCAGAGAAAAAAAAAACCCACCAAAAAAAGTGTCATTTCAAGTAAAGTCCTCTGAGAGTTTTTGGCCTTATAAATATTAAACCTGTTTGCTAAAGACAGCTGTAGAATAGTACTGCTGGGAGAGTTTGCAAGGATATCCAATATGAGTGATATAACTAAAAAGAATGAGGCTGAAGGGATACAAGACACTAAACCCAACAGCTTGCTCCCATAACAAAGGGGACAAGACTCACTGCACAGCTATTCCCTGCACCTTGCCAGGCAGTTCTGTCTATCCCTTTTGCCCTGGCTCTGGTACTTGTCAGATCCCACAAAAATACCCCTAAAAAAAAAAAAAAAAAAAACAAAAAAAA
>NW_009931472.1:8687-14699 GCF_000696875.1 Nestor notabilis | reverse complement strand
TGAACTGGTAAGTTCAACAGCTTGGGCAAGGGTACAGTATTGAGGACAGTGGAAAAAAGGAAGCTAAGAACAGGACCATGACCAACAACCCCTGCTTCTGAAAGCGAAAGTGAAGTAACATCTAAAACTGAACCACAATTTAAAGTTATCACTTCCAAGACTCCTACTGGGAGGATATAGTCAGATTCCCTAAAGACATGTAGATGCAAATAAGCTAATGCAGCATTACTTATCGAGCACATTGTTATTCAGCATAAGTGTAAGTTGTGTCTTAGTAAACCTTTCCCCAAGGGACAACCTTATTCTAGAAAGTGACACTGCTGCAGAGGTGTAAGCGATGCACATTCAAAAATAGAAGGGAAGAGACTCTAAGCATGGAAAAAAAAGGATACAATTTCTTTTATGTAAAGACAACTTTCCATAGTCTCACGTAATGCCATGAAGGAGTCTCAGAGGACTAACTGAAAAAAGTGGAACAATCTTCCATTTCATGACAAAGATGCAGAACCATTTGCTGATGTTTCTTTGTCACTTGTTGCAAAAAAAAAAAGAAAACAACAAAACAAACAAAAAAAACTCCAAAAAAATGGGAAAAAAAAAAAAAAAACCCCAAAACAAAACCCAACCAACCAAAAAAAAAAAAACCCCAAAACCCCAGCATTAAAGACAGAATGCTAAAATGGATTAAGCCTAATGTATTTCCAAGATCCCCCAAAGTTACCATGGATATAGACTATCTGTATTCCAAAACGTTGTTTTACAAAACCCTTATGGAGACTACACCTTTATTTCCTTTACATTTTAGCTGGCTAGCATTTGCTGGAAGTACATATGAAAAACATTTCTGCTGAGACACTGGTATTTAAACTGGCAATATTAGTCATATGATTTTACTGCTTCCTTTCATGACACAGAAAGTGCAATATTGATTATGTGCTAAGAGGGGTGAAGGCAATTACAAGACACCTGATCAGACACAATTCGGTGTCTGTTGCGAGATGACAAGCTCAAGAATAAACTGGCTTATCAGAACAGCTTTCTTGGTAAAGCCTGTAACCAGCAGAAACTTCAGGCAGCAGCTGCCTTAGAGATTTCACTTTTTCTTCTATTGCTCTTCCTCTTGGTCATCACCAGAACTAACACTTTCCAAGTTTCAAAGCCTCTGCACAGGGAGAGAAACCAATACAGCCTAGAAAAAGATCTAGTTCACAGCTGGCTTGGACTAAAACTTAAGCCTTTCCTCTTCAGCAAGGAATCACAAACCAATTCCCAATGTGATCTCTTGCCCACTAACTGCTCCTACTAGTGCTTAGAAAGGCCATAAGAAGTAATTTTTTCTTATTTTGAACAAGAGCAACCCACATCCCATCCCTGTCCTTTCTGCTCCTCCCTGCTGGCCTCCAGACTCAGCAGGACAGGCAGCTGACCTGGCTGACTACATGGCCACACTTACACTGCTGGCAAAGGGGCTCTCCTGCACCCGCAGGAAGGTGAAGCTTTAGGTAGGACCACCCCTTTGCACTACTGTTCCATCACATTTGCCCACTCTGATGGTGAAGCCAGGCCTTTATTTAATTTACTCAGAAATCAGAGAAATGGAACTCTGTCCAAAAATCACATTAACCCCCAAACAAAATTCCCCTCTGTCCTAGGAAACACTCTTCCCCTTCCAGAGAGAGGGAAGGTGCAACACCAGCTTTAGATCTCTGGAAATCTTTAGGAGCAAAGTCTTTACACTGCAGTATTGGTCCAGGTTAGCTACTATTTCATGTTTCTTGATCTTAAGTAGACCTTGGAAGATAAAAAGGGGAAAAAGAGCTAATAAATAATTAAGTTCATTAGTAAATCACTGTGGAAAGTTAACAAGATTAAATGCTTCATAGTGTTGGTGCTAAGTGACAAGGAAAATGTCACTTGTGTAAATGTGTTTATATTCACACACAGAATGTTTTATATTTCCATTAAAGCAATGCAATTAGTCCACAGTCATAACCTGAACACTATCATGGTGACTTTAAATTGGTTGTCTATTTAACTCAGCTTTAAAACAATCTTGCGCCATTCTGTTTCATTCAAATTCCTGGTGGCAATTATCTTTCCTAAACTTTAGATGTGCACAGGATAAATACCTTTATCTGACCTGTCACCTTACATGTTTTTAAGAGTGGATTTCGGGTGACATAGTTTAGTGTGTGGTGTCCCTGCTCATGGCAGGGGGGTTGGAACTAGATGATCTTAAGGTCCTTTCCAACCCTAACTATTCTATGATTCTATGATTTCACTGCCCATAAGCTGGGCCAATGTGACTGGTAAGAAGCAGAGCTCTAGGCTGGATTTGTTTGACTGCATTTATCTGTTTCATTTAATATGCCTTTCCAAGGTAGCTGTAAAGCTGTCTGCTTTGTCACAGAAGGAGCTGTGAAACAGGTAGCTAGTGCAACAGCGAATCCTGCCAACTCCACCAGAAGCCCCAGTCAGATTCTCCAGAGCACTTTCCTCCTTGCATTACTTATGCAAATATATGTAAATGCACAGGATCTCAAGGCTTTAGAAAGCACTTCACAAAGCAATAGGTTAATTAGGCAGGAAATCAGCTGTTCTGTCCTGGAAGATACAGTAAAATCCAACAATACCAATCTTTTGACTAGTCTATTCCTTAAAAAAAAAAAAAAAAAATTTTCAAAAAAAACCCAGGGGAAAAAAAAAAAAAAAAAAAACACAACAAAAAAAAAACCCACCACAAAAAAACAAAACACCAAAAACAACAAAAAACCTAAAAAAATCCCACACTAATAAATTAAAATATTAAAAATTGCAAGCTCTGCTCAGTTATGCAGTGGTAATGCTGTGACTCACTGCACAGTGTTTATTTTGTGTTCAAGGAGACTAAGAGCTGAGCATTTTCATTCCCAGTTTGTCAGGCTTGTTGAAAAAACGGTCTCTGAAGCCTCAGCTTGGAAGAGCAAGTTATGGCAAAGGGATCCCAAACAACATCAAATGCAGAAGGTGGGACTGGATCCTTTCATCCACCCTACCTCAAGCTCTAAGCGGTTAGATATGTCTGAAAACTTTGCTAAAACTAACTGGAAGTTATTTTTGCCAGAGACATGCATGCGTTTCAAAGACTGATTAAGAAGTTCAGCACAAGTTGTAGAGGAAGTTGTACGGCACAACTGCACCAACAACAATGCTATAACAAGGTTTAGTATTCCTGGTCTAAATACATTTCAACAACCAAAGAGATCATTTTCACGAAGTACCCATCTACATGGTTACAGCCCACAGAGTTATATTTAAAAATATCAGGCACATAAGCACACAAGGAGAGGGAAATAACCAACTACCCAGTCAGCTACTAGTAGCTGATACTGCAATATGGTATGGAAAAAATGGGGTGCACTGGAATCACAGAACAAAGCTTCAGATACACTCCTTAGTATCTGAAAAGCTGGGTATTTGCATCCCTCAGTGGAGCTGTGTGGCAGGGGAGGTGACATTCAACAGTAGCTTCTTTGAAAAACTTCTTACATGGTTTAATCCCTTAGTCTATCAAATAAGGGGAAAATAGCACAGAACATAGCCAGTATGAACCTGACAAACCAATTCTGAGCTCAGACTTGTCAGCTAGGAAAGCAATGGTAAGTAGTGGAAAACAATGTAGCTCTAGGATTATGCTTTACTACCTCAGCTTTCTTGCTTCTCCCACCTACTTCAAGACTTAGTACTAAATTTTAACATCCAAGTGATCCACGTCAGCCTGCCCCACTATTTGAGCCAGTTTTCAGTACCAGGTGAAGAAAATGAGGGAAATCTTTGTAGTAAAAATGTCTTGATGAGTAGCTATCCAACTTCCATCTTGAGAACTCTACCCAGCTTAATCTGTGTTCTTCCCTTAACAAAAGGCTTTTATTTTTCAAACATAAACAATGGTTGCCATGCCAGAAACAAGGTCATCTCCCAAGTTAACTCTTATGAGAGCCTTTGACCAGCAAGTCCAATACTCACAGAACATCTCAAACACATTCACCCCCATTTCTCCCCCAACCTTCTTTTTTGAGGAACACTATATATATATGTATGTGTGTGTGTATGTACCTATGTATATGTATGTATGTATGCTGTATCAATCTGCAAGACACAGATGATCCAGGTTCCTTTCATTTTTGCTTATCAAGAGGCTAATATTGGTCAGAATACAAGTTCAACTGAAAAACAACAATCCTGAAATACTAGTTAGGTGTCTATGTGATACATCACCTGGATGACATCTGCAGTTCAGAAAGGCACCACAAATAAAGCAAGCAGGTTACTTCCAGTTTATTACTTTCAGCCTTGCTATTGAGGTAAACATTCATACATAGCAACAGCTACTTAAAATGACCAAATTACTGTCTGAAAGCTAGCCGTATTTTTATACCCCTCAACTCCCTCTGTTCTTAATTAAACTTAACTTCCAAACTTTTGTTCAGTACTGTGCCAACACAATAGTATAGTGCCCTGGGACAAAGCCAAACAAGAGGAATGTTTTCCAGCAACTCCTGAGACATCTAGATAAACAAGCATTTTTACATGCCAAGCAACATAAGGATGGCTTAGCCACTTCAGCACAAAGGCACCCTCCAAGCTACACATCATTACATACATTTTACAGCAAAATAACTAGAAGCATGACTTTTCAGGAAAGGAGAGCCTCTGCATTTTGAAGGGCATTTATAACAGTGTGAACAAGACCTCAGGCACATCACCAGATTAGTTAGCAAGAACAAGCCCAGAGTTCACACCCCAATGGACCTTCATCTTCCAGGTGATCAACATATCATGCAGGAGGAACCACTACTTTCAGGTTCTTCCACTGAATTCTTAGGTGCTTAGCCTTTAACTGTGAAGGAAGGCACATTCAACCAGAAAACCTTAGGGAGTCATTCACAGGAAAATTAAAGAGTTGAAGACATTCATATGAAGGCCTGGGAGATTTCCTCAACGAATAGGACATTTAACATTCTTATCCAAACAACACCTTCCAAGGAATGAGCTTCAGAGACTCCAAAGAGAAATCTCTGATGGATTCAGCAAATACAGAAATAATGTCAGAAGAGTAACTAGCTTGAAAAGTGAACTAAAAAACACCACTACCATCCACAGATAATGGCTGCACATGGGGAAAACCACCCCAACAGAACTGAAAAACAACTGAGAAATGATATTGGGAGATGCGGTGGAAAAGCAGAAAAACCCACCCACCCCCACCAAGATAAAGGTGTAGAAGAGCAGCAAGATCCAAGATGCTCAATATTTCAATACTCTCCTGCTTTGATGTGCTGCAACAGAAGAAGCTGAGGAGGGACAAGGAGTGCCCAGTTCTGTGTACCCAGAGACATCTGAACCCTATTAACATCCCTGAGCCAACCAGCCTGAAGGACATTGCTCACTCAAACAAAATAACCAGCTACAACCGCCTGCAGCTGTAGGTAGGAAAGTGAAAGCAGCATTGTTGAATCAGCTGAAGCCCAAAATAACAGCTGGAGGAACTGCTATATAAGGAACTCACCAAGTCCACAGAAATGGGCAAGACATTCTGAAAACAGTGGTTTCAGTGCTATTTGCCTGCAAGCAAGTACATGTGTTTAAGCTTTTGTTTCTGTAAATTAGTATTGCTATTTGACTTCTGTGGGCCTGAGGAATATCCAGAAAAGCTTTTCTTGTTGTTTGGTCCTGTGCAAGCACAGGAGAAGGCTGGTTTACATATCACAGACTGCAAGTGAATCATGACTCACACTGAAACTCACTAATCTGACAATTCCACGTAAGACCTAAAGAATAATTATACCAGAAAATTTCTCTTCAATCCTTCCTTGCTAACCTTATTATCACCAGAGGGGGAAAAACGTCAAGAGCAGCAGGGAAACCCTAGCTTGCATCAGCCCCAAGCTGCTGCACAAGAGGGTGGTGCTGATCTGCAGCACCTCACCAAGCATCTGACACTGCATTTTAGTCCAAGTGACTCATTTCTGA
>NW_009931472.1:7062-8656 GCF_000696875.1 Nestor notabilis | reverse complement strand
TTCAAGTTTGCAGTGTGTAGGGAAGAGGAGGTGGGGTATAGGCTTTCCAGTAAAGTCAGCTTGTTTGAGACTGCTATCTTTCCCAGAAAGACAACCAGCTCCTCTGAATAGCCAGCTTGAGACAGAATGTGTTGATAAGTACTTCCTCTTCAAGGACTTTACTTCAAGTATAAGCCCTCAAATATTATAACTACTTGCACCAAGTAGCCTCAGATACGTACTTTATAAATCAAGAAGAGTTGTGTCTCTTTATATAGGCTGTTTAACTCTGGAAGAGATCACATTTTTCTATCAGAACTGGAAAAAGGTACAGAAAATCCCTAGAAACAAAACAGTACCCAAGTACAGACTCCAGAGAGATAGACCCAAACAGCATCTTAAGAGATTGTTTCCACAACTTGCAAAAAAAAAAAAAAAAAATAAAAAAAAATAAAAATCACACAATGCTTTATAAAAAAGAGACACTCAATTGAAAAGGCACAAACTTTCGAACCACTATGTTCCAACGCAAGTATTTGTGTCACTGTTCTCAGAATCATATACAAGCCAGAAGTAACCTTGTCTACCATTAGGCGTTTATTTTAAAAACAAGCATTAGGATCATAACTTCAAAATGTAAGATAAACATAGGTATCCCATTCCTCACTCAATTCAAAACTCAAATTGCTTTCTCAATTTTTAACATCTTTCAATTTGGTTTCCCAAAGCTAGCTCTACATTTAGATAAAATTACAAGAAGTCAAAAAGACTGAAGCAGGAAGCTCAGTGATTATCAACCTTGCTCTTCTTATGTCAATCTTCTGACTTTTGCACAGCTCCAGGCAACCATAATGCATCAGATTTACTTGCTGTAAAGATGCTGACAATTACATAAAGAGCATTTCTCTGAGCAACTCTAGAAAGTTTTCTGCTATAATCATCCAGAACCCAACCCACAATGAGGGCCACACCACATTAACACCAATACATACTCTCTAATTACAGACAATTTATGTGGCTGACAGAGAACACAAGTACACTGAGCAAACAGAAACACAACCTGCAACACCGCTACATCAGAACCTGCTGCACCAAGAACAGGTTTGGTACCTAAATTACATAGCAAGGGTCTACAAAACACTGGGCAACACCATCAAAGCAGAACTAAACTCTGCAAAAGAGCGTTAAGTCTATACTGCAACAGGACATGCCACAGATTAAGGACATTACATCTAAACTACTAGTTTAATAACAGGATTATTGAGCCTTGACACCACAATCTAATTATACTTAACCAAAACTGAGCAACATTTAATAAAACTGTTAATAGGCTGCTTTCTTTTGACTGATCTTAGGACAACCAAGTTGGGTATTTTTCTCTCTCTCTCCCCCAAAAAAGCCCTGGAAGTCAGTGACTGCTACAGCTACATGCTTGATATCCTACAAGAAAACATTTAAGGTAGGATTTTCAAGAAATACTACTAGGTCTTATTAGAAGGTCTTCCAAGTGCCAACATTTACATCTAAAAGCAACTTCAAAAAATTTCAGCCCATAGGAAGCCATTACAACTTTTCTGAAGACGTTTACTCTCTACCTAGATAGTCAAATTATGTT
>NW_009931472.1:0-7031 GCF_000696875.1 Nestor notabilis | reverse complement strand
CAGCATGTTCCGAAGACCAAGACTGTGATCCTCTTCCCTCCACTCTCCCTGCAGTGTTTGCAGCTCCTCTTTTAAGCTGGGACTGACACACTGATACAGCCTGCTGTGGTACAACAGCCCTACCCCTAATTCACTCTTCTGCATTAGTTTTTCCTCTAGTTTTTCTACTGTGAGAGAGAGGATCACAGTACATCACTGATCAGCGACAGTGTAGAAACAAGACCATGATCCCCAGCTTTAGATGGCTTCAGTATTATGGAAGACGTGGTCTGACTAACCTCATGCTAGCTTAAACTGGCACTTCCTTACAAAGAAGTTACTTTGCCCCATCTTTTCTGCTTTGCACCAACTCCACACAATTTGTGCTGGCACGGCTGTTTGCATGGCTGGACGATGAACTTAAGTGAACTACGGTCCACCTAAAAACTCCTCAAAATGTATTACTTTCACTGGATTATTACTTTGGAGCTGGATAGTTACTGACAAGGAAAACCTATGGTTGAACTTGTTAACCATGAAGACTGGAATGGCAAAGACTTAATTGATAAAGTGCAAACACGGGAATAGCAGACAGCATGACTGAGACATCAAGGAGACTGGGAAACATGAAAGATTAAACCAGTTAGCTGAAGCAGCTAGAAGTGGTTCTGTACATCCTAGCCTCACCAAGAAGCTCAATACGCTTTCTAATTGTGCCACATAAGGGAATGTGGGGTTTTTTTTTCAGTTTTGTCTTACAGTCTAGAAGGATCATGCATATAGTCACAGCTGTGTTAAGAATATTAAGGTTGCCTTGGGAACTTACAATACACACAAAAGAGCTGGATTAGACTAATTGCCTTGCCTCAGTACACAAGGTAGTTATTCAGCAAGTCCGATGAAAAATAAGTACTCTAAAAGGTATATGGCCATTAAGCATTTCCACTGCAAACCATTCAACCCAGCTCTTTGAAGATAAAGCTAATGTTTTCTTTTCAGTTTGTGACATCCATCACTACAGCATTCAGCTACTTCAAACAATTTTCACAACACTCTTATTAAGCAATCTCTGAACACAAAACTAATTAACTTATTATAGAACAGCCCAGGCTCCATAGGAAGACTGTTAAGACAGATGTTCACAGAGCAAGAAGTCACCATCTCAGCAATTCACAGCTAACCCATTTCACCATGTACCAGGATGCGCACCATGAAAACAAACAAGGATTGTCCTTACAGTCCCATAGCTGAGGCAACAATTTCTTAGACTGCTTCAGCTATTTTGCTAAGTGCAAACATGCGCTTTACCAACAGTGAAAATGAGAAAGAGAAATCAGGACTTTTGTTAGACATCTAATAGTAAGCACAGAGTATGAAGACTGGGAAAAAATGGAAATAGGCCTTGAAGTAAACACAAAATAATGAGTTCATACTGAAGTCCACTACCCATAGCAGCAGTCAGTCATTTAAAAGTCAGGAGAAAGTGAAGATGAACACGTATGTCTTTCAAGCCTTTAAAACCTCATAGCTCAAAGATGACTAACCTTTCAACAAGCCAAGCTACCCGTAAGCCAGTATGACTAAAACTGAGTGCTTAACTCTGGCAAGATCACACTGAAGGTCTGTAAATAACAGGTAGTTTCACCTTACTCCACAGTTATTGTGAAGTTGCACAATGTACAGCTAGCCCATGGAACCCTACGGCACAAGCTATTTTCAAGGAAGAGGAGAAAAGAGGATTAATTTGTACAGCAGGAACTGCGTAACACGGCAAGTCAGTTATAATAAACAAAGTTTGTCACCCTGAAACTACAGGGGGAAAATAAACATCTACCAAGGTCTGGCCAGTGAGCATAATGCAAGTGTCTTCTTTAATTAAGAAGCAAGAAATTAAAAATAATCCCCTAGAGACACTTTCTTAAGGCATCCAGTGCAGGACCAGTCAAATAAGATGACTAAGTTGAGTCAGCAAAACAAATTTGTGCAGCCTGTTTGCTTCGCTGAACATTGTCCAGCCCTGCCCACTGTGGTTAATGAAATTCAGATTCAAAAACCTATAGGCAAACAAAATCCTAGCCTTTGCGGAACCTCATCTTGTAGAGCAGAAGGAACTATGGAAGGTAGCTTTGAAACAGAGCTCTTTTCATAGCTCTTCCCATCTCACCCCTAGCAGAAGCTATTGTATGTGTCTCTTTCAACAGTTCAGAAAGGGACACGAAATATCACTCCCATTTGTATTTCATACATGAATATTTACTTCCTTTAACCTAACTATAATAAATATTTACAACTTGTATTTTTACTAGTCCATCTACTCAGTTGCAAGAGAGGTATCGAATTAATTTCTGCAGTACATAAAGCTTGACACCCAAAACAAAAAAAAACAAAACCCAAGTTTTCAATAAATAGCTCTTCCTGTTCTACTTCCTTCTATATACAAACATCTGGGCTGAGTGCCCAGCTGACTTCATTTTAGAATAGTTTTAATTGCTTTATTATCTGCTGTGCTGGAATCAATCCTTTTTAATACGTTGCTTCTTCGAAAGAGCCTTCTTCCAAGTAGTCTACCTCCACCTCCATTAAAAAATTAGTCAGATTAGGGTTCCCCCCCGCCCCCCCAAGCTCATTGTTACAAATCTCAAATTAACTCCAAGATCTGTAACTTCAGTTTTATTTTAAAATGCCATTTAGGGCACAACTGCAGTAGTGATGTTCTGCATTAAACACAAATACTAGCAATACAGTTGATAACATGACTGATGAGTAGCCCTCCCTGTCTCAAGACGATTTCTAACCAAACTGTTGTGCTGAGAGCAATGCAATGAGTCACCATTATAGTTCCATATCCTTAGGGTGTCACTAGGCTCATCATCACTTAAGAGTTTATTAAAAACGCAGAGCCAGAAGTTATGCACTCCCATAATTTATGGAGATATACTGGTAGTAGTAAGTGCTGTGGGTTTGTTTTTCCTGGATTCACCCCGCACACACACTTTAAAAGGAAACCAATCATAAACAGAAGCCCATTGTTTTTATTCCAGAGGGCATAACCTAGCTTTTAATTATTTTAGACTTCATTTTACTAATTATCTACCCAATAAGCTCTTTTCAGTGTCACTTTAAGTGCACAAAGTTTCAGGACAGGAAGTTCCTAGGAGAGAGGCTAGATAAATCAGAACTAAGAAACTTGGTTTATGGCACAAGCTGAGAGGGTACACATTTACTTACAAGCTCTCCAGTGCCCTGTTAAAACATAAGGGCAGGCATAAGTGAGCTATTTGTGTATTTGTCTGGATAAAAATTTGTAACATGGAACACAAGTATGTTAACTAAGAAAAAAAACCAAACTAAAAACTGACAAGAACTTAGACATTTTATAGCTTTCTATAGAGATACAGACGCTTTCATAACATGATCAAATATATCCTACCATGTGCGAGAGGCAAATGCATTTACTCGTCATACCTGTAACAGTGAATGAACCCAGGAGTTACACTGGCAGACAGAGGAGGCCCACAGGTCTCACTCCTTCTATTATTCTATCCTGGTGGTGTTCCACTTTTGTTAAAAAGATCAAGCCAGATTACAGCCAAGAGTGCAACAGCAGCATCGAGCTCACAGTGCCTCATGTGAGCAGTTGAAGGTGGTCCTGGAGTTTATTATCTGTTGGATTCCTCACCCACAGAAAGTACACTTTCTGATGTACTCGGCAATACAAACTGGGGGTGGAGGAGAAGTCATTTGATCCATGAATTCTTATTGTTACACTTGCTTGTTCGGCAGCAAGTGCCACTGAGAAGTCAGGCACTGCTGAATTTTTATATCAGCTTGTAATCATCCCAGAAACAGATGGCGATTACAGATTCCATGGGCTGGGGGGTGGTGTTGGGTTTGGTTTGTTGTTTGTTTTTTTTTTAAACTTGTACAGTATGCTCAATATATCCTTAAGCATTCATCCTCATCTCCTAAACACGTTTAATTTAACTGACAGTAGGTGAGGTCTCCAGCAGTCTATTCTTTATCTCAAAATTAGTTACAAAAAAAACCCACTTGCATTAATTTTCTTCCATCTTTGGGGGTGATACGTTTTGAAAGACCCAAGCCTAGCTCCATACAGATTCCCAGCTTTCTTAACAAGCTTCTAACAGAAGCAGGCAAGCAACACAAGTGAGAGTGGACTCACCATCAGTGTGCCCAGGACAATCATCACAGGCTGTAGAACACACAGAATCCCCAGCTTTCAATTTTGGCACAGAAAACAAGGAGGGAAGAATTACTTCCAAAAGCACTAGGCAGAAGTTACATGCCTAATGTAACCTTCCTTCCTTCTCCTCCTTCCTCTAGTTACTGGACATTCAGCAGCAGTGACAATATGAAAGTAAGAATAAATATGTTATTTACCACATTGGTTGTAAATGAATTGTTACAATGATGTTAACTAAAAATAGAGCTTTAAGTCATACTAACCATAGAGTTTAAGTATCTGCTTCAGTAGCACAGCCAGATCATCTCTGACACAGGGTAAAAGAAATAAGATAAGATCAACTCTTAATGATGCTGATGCCTGCACGATCCAGGCACACCTACAATTAGTCTTGGCTGCTGTAAGTCATCGGTATTAATGTCCTCTACTAAGTGGGACACAGTTACTTTCCCTTTCACTTAGCACCAAGTTTCATTTAACAGTGTTTTTCAGCATACCAAGAAATGCATTTACAGCTCTGAATGTGAACATATTTTTCTTGCTTTTGAAGATACTTGGGTAATGTTCCCATGCTTTCCCCACACATACCCTTCTAAGTTATTACTCATTTCAACTGCATTACCAAGTAGTATTTTGCTCTAGGTGTCTCTCTACTTCTACCTAAACAACAGCTGACACCACCAAAGCGATTTGCTTAGTCTCTTGGCAGGGGGAGAGGGAATTTATAAGAATCCTGGGCAACAGACACCTCAATGCAGATTTTTTTCTCCATTAAGAATTCACACCTCTGCTGTAAGCCTTCTGCTTCAGAGTGTCACGTTTTCTCCTAGGACAGGAGAGCGAAGAGAACAGTTCTTGAAAATGCTTCCTTAGATGGAGCTTCTTTACACATTCAATTCAAAATCTGAAAATCCTCCAAAATTCAACTATCAAGTATAGTGGTATTTTGGCCCAAAAATCTAAAGGTTAAAAAGCCTGAAGAAAAATGTGCTCTTCCCTCTTTGTCTTCTCCAAGTGCTTCCTTCCAATAGATGCCATCAGAAGAATCCACTAGATCCTGTCAGAAGCCTGGGAATTGCACCTCAGCTTCACTATTTCAATACATACCTATCCCCCAAACAGTTAGTAAGACTCACTGCTACTGTCTGATTAATTGATATGCACGACACTGGAACCAGTCTTAAGTATGATTTTTCAGACTACTATGTTCCAAGTTAATTAAGTAAACTATCATCATTAACTATGGTCTACACTCATTTCCTCATCTAACTTTTGCTTGTAGAGTTCTACCAAGAAACTTAAGGATCCTCAATTCCTATTCATACTGGATCCAAGCACATAATTTGTATTTCTCCCATGAAAAATTCTTTTTTGTGGTAAGAGTCCAACCACACAGAATACTTGTTTTCATTTGCTGGATGGTGCCACATCAAGCATTACGAACTGACAGAGTAAGCATCTAACAGAGAAGCCTGCAACACTTTGGTGCTGCATTCTTGGCTAAGAAGCGATGTTCAGATTTGGACACATCTAATTAATTCCGTTTTTTTCACACTCTCATTCAGAGGGATTTTCCTTCCACAGGGCCCAAAGCATTAATCATGACTACACCTTGCAGCAGGGTAAAGAAATGGGATAATATCCACAGAACATGCAGTGGATACTCTCAGCCATCGTCTTCATATGAACACGAAGCTGCATTTCTCCGAGTCTACTGTACTGCTGAGCTCGCTCTTTGAACCCCCACGCCGAAAAAGGGTTTTAGCTTAACATTATGTGGATGAACCAGTACACTTCTTTATTACATTTTCTAATGGGAACAGCTGTGTATGCCACAGTACAGGATTGGAGGAGTTACGTGCCATGTTACATTTGTCACTATTTAATTTGTTATTATTTGTACTGGAGAGGTCTTTCCCCTGAAAGTAGTGGTGTTTCCACTATGAACACATGTAGCAATGAGCTGTTTCAACAGCGAGATCTCTGTTCTTGTCAGGGATCTTCTCCCTGTCTCTCCCCAGGCAGATTGCCGATAGCTAGCACCGGCAGTTCAACAGAAATCTCTCACCCTGTAATTATCAGCTCTTTCTTTCATTGAGGACGCCTGTTTGCAAATTTTCCTATGAATAATGCTGGCCACTAAAGAAGGAGCAAAAGAGTCGTGTATTTAAACCCAATTCTAGCAAACAGCATATCATGAACTTGCCCAATTAAGAGTTCTTGTTTGCTTTGTAGATACCTAGTTCTTTATCAGTCCACGACACAGGATGCCACTGCTTACAGCTGACCTACAGAAAACTTGAAATCCTTTGTCACCATGTCTTACCGCCTCACAGGTCAATCTTGAGCAGAGCATTTAACCTCACTAGGGCTTCTCCTCTGTCACCAATACCCTACTGGTACCTACAGTCACAGCATTTTCCCTAGATCACCACTTTGGGCACGGTGCTGTTTAACACCAATTGAACAGCGCTCAAGCCTTGATGCTCAGCCTGCAGGCTTTGGGCAAAACCGACCAAAATGTACACGCAGGGAGAAAACCTCATAGGATTTGGATGTGTAGGAAACAAAAGGAATAGCGAGAGCATACTACAGCCTGCTTCGCCTGCTCCACAAAGCTGTTACAAAATTCATAGCCTAATCGTAAGCTGCACATTGACAGCTATTCTTACAAGGTCTTACGCTGCAACGAGAAGCAACCCACACAGACCCAGCGTGCGGACGTTCAGACTTTGCACGACCAAGGAGTAAGTTCTTGGCTTCGCTCCCTCGACCGACACCTGATTTTTGGTGATCCTGGGGGCTCTACACTTCCAACCCGCCACAGTGGCTATTTAAAGATGTAAAG
>NW_009931471.1:0-30434 GCF_000696875.1 Nestor notabilis | reverse complement strand
AGCAGCCGAAGGGCCAAGGGAGACCGCCTTGGCAGCGCCGGTAGCCGCCGTGATGCCCTGACACCGCCCCACAAAGTGTCATTTGCTCTGGTTCCCTCGAACCCAGCGCTGTGACCCCAGATCCCCACACCCCACAAGGTAATGCAGCAGCTAGGGGGGATGGTTTGCAAGAGCATCTCTTTATTTGGGTGCAGAGAAGAGGTGTAACGGGGAAGCAGAGACGGGCTCTGCTGGGGTGGCATTAGTATTTGCTGGGAAGGGTTGGGATCACCGCCGTTTCTACCCCACCGATTCGCCTCCTGGTCAGCTCGGGTGTCTTCTGCACCTCTGCCGCTCACACCACTCTGCCACGTTTCCCGGGCATCACTAGCAGGAAGAAAAAAGGCCACATGAACAAACCAGTACGTAACCACCCTTTGTGGTGATTTCCTCACTTGTGGTGATTTCCTCACTTGTGGTGATTTCCTCACTCGTGTAAAACTACCTTTCCGCAGTACTTCTCGAAGTGAGACGCACGCACATATTCCATCCTTGTCTGAGAACCACAGTGGCACCCGTAACTCTTTTCACAGAATTGTTTGGGTTGGAAGGCACCTTAAACATCACCTAGTTCCAACCCCCTGCCACGGGCAGGGACACAAAGCAGCAAGGAAAGAGTTCCTTATCACCAGGAATGCAGAGGTAAGGAGCCTTGGGAGGACAGTAAGAAAGGCTCACACTCATGTGGAGGAGAGACACGATTCTTATAGAGACAGGCTGCACAGACATTAACTGCTTCCCCTCCACTGTCCTTCTAGGTCAAAAACTGAGTACAAGTCAAAAAGGATGTCACTCTAACTGGAGTGCCTGGGTAACTTGTGTAAGTGAGACAAATATGCTCCATTACCTGAGCACTCTTGCTGCCCAGGCACCACCAGGTCCTCTTTTGGCAGCATCGTAATTCCCACGAGCATGGAAATACTTGTCAGCACCTTTGAAATTTGCCTCGCGCATGTCCTTGTATGCTCTGAACATATCCTTTGCCCCTGAGGAAAGCAGAGAAACAGCCATGATGTTGACTTTAAAGTAACATCCCAGAAATAGTTAAGTACCATTTCGGCCAGGTACTGAAAGGCCCAAGGAGGAGTAACACAGAGAAGCACTTCTCCACATTGGCCTTTGCACAGGGGTGTGCCCATGGAAAGGACCTGTGCCTTCTTCAGCAGCAGAAACAGCAGGCTCCCTAACGTGGAGCTGTGGACCTCCCAGCTCCGAGGACTGCATCCACTGACTGCCAGTAACCTGTGCTCGGGCAGGAGGTTCCTGAGAGAAGGGCCCATGGTAACAGCAGCTTACCTCCCAATGCATCCAAGACAAACCGTCCACCTCGTGCTAGTGGCGAGTCAGCACTTGCACAGAGAACGATGGAGAGCAGAATGAAGCAGACACAGAGCCTCATGGTTCCTGGCCCAAGCCTGACACAGAGTTATGAGACAATCAGACAGATGAAGAGTTCTGGAGCACGTTTGAGAGACTGCTGCCCCAGCACCCATCAGACCCATAGCTGTGCCCAGGCAGCTGCCCCAGTGCTGATGGCTAGCCCAGGAACCCACTCCCTCCAACCCCAAGGAGCTATGCCCTCTGTGCGACCACATGCTCAGTTCTGCAACAGAGGCAGATGGACACGAGGAACTTGGATTTTAGCATTCCCTGCTGCTCCTGTCATGAATACGGAGAAACCCCACATGCTACAACATTCCCAAATACCAGCTAACAAATTCAAAGAGCTCACAAATTAAGAATGTCACTCACCACTGCAGAAGGGCAAAGCCGAAGGAGATGAAGCTTGTCTTGTGTGCTCTCAGAAAGGGTATTTATACGGAATTCAAACCCCTCAAAAGAGGAAATTGGAAAGCATACCTTTCATTGGTTGGGAATTCCCCACCACCACTCCACTTCCAAAAGAGAAATTACAGTAAGCCTGTCCTTGTCTTTACTGAAAGCTCATGGCTCCTGTTACACAATTTCTAGAAAGTGTTTTGCAAGCTGTCCACGGGACTGTTTGCTCTTCATAACAAGCAGGCTGAGCAACTGCCTCAAGACTCAAGTGTTCTGTGTGCTTGAAGTGTTACAGTTGGCTTTAAGGGTGATGCTTCTTCGTACTTCTTGTGCTGGACAGAGCTCAGAGGAGTAGGTGCCTGATTATCTGTGCTATATCATGAAGCACAAGGTCGGGTCTGCGTCTGTGCACAAGGAACAGTGAGCTGCGTTACCAGAATTGCTGCAGGAACTGCTAAGTGAAATTCCCATGCATGCTGGGATAACATGATGGATCCCAAAATTGATGGAATGGAAAACTTGAAGTGTTGCTCCTAACTCCATTTGTCCCTGCTAATAATGCTTTAACATAGCACACACACACGCCACTGTAAGGGACGCCTGAATGGTTCGTTGTGCCTTTGCTTGCTCTCACAAATCCTTCTTCAGGGACTTCCAGCCATCCTGTTGCTCCACTTGAGCTCAGTGGGGCCCAAGTTGGCTAAACTAAGGCGAGTTTTTGATGCAGTGGTAAATATTATACCTAAGGGGAAGTTCGGATCCATGCAGCCACAACTCTGCTAGATTTTAAGCACTGAGCCCCTACGTACATGGTTCACAGTTTGAGCACCCACTGTGCTCTTTCTGCTTAGGAGCATGCTTGCTGCTTGCTTCCCTTCCTTGGTTAGTAACTGACACACAATTTTCCCTGTAGAAAGGTCTAGGTTTGAGTGCAGTTGCACTGTAGAATAAATATGCAGAATGTCTCCCCACTGTGTGGTCTTATACATGATTTAAAAGTCTAAGAAAGCTTTTCTATATTCTCTGCAGAAGAGGTATGTGTAGTTGCCCATTCACAACCTTGCCACTTTCAACTATTAGCTGCTGGAGATGAAGGGTAGAGGTATGAAGTACAGGAGGGGCACTAACTAAGTGAGCTAATGAAGTGGCAGCAGGTAACTTCCTTGGAAATCCCTGGACTTCAAACAAGAATTTAGCTTGAGGGCAGAAGCGACATTTTCCACAAACAGGCCTAGAGTATCAGGACAGATGTTATCTACTACACTTTGTCTCCGAATGGAACAATTTGAGACAAGAATCTAACCCCTAACCCAATGCACAAGGAAACCTTGCAAAACACAGCAGGCCAGGCACGTAATTTTATCCCCCACCACCCATGATCCTGATACTTAACAGTAACAGCTCTGTTGCTGCAGAGAATGGAGCAATGTGCTTTGCTGCAACGCTGTTCACATCATCCTAGTGATGACTTATGCCCTTACAGTACATGTCAGCTCAACTGCCTTTTCTGTGGCCACAAGGAGTCCTGTTGCTCACCTATTTAGCTTTGAGTTAAAAAAAACCCAAACAGCTCCCCCACAAACAAAAAACCCCCAAAACCAAACAAACAAAAAAAAAAACCCCACACCCCCCCCCCCCCCCCCCCAAAAAAAAACACCCACAAAAAAACACCACTGGAAAATTATTCCTGTAAATTGGAGTAGAGACTCATTAACGCATAGGCCATTTTGCCCAGGGACCTGGAAGAAAGCATTGCCTTCAAAACTGACTTTGGGAAAATTTCCCTAGAAGAGCTCACACATTTAAGACCATAAAGGATATTTTCTGAGTCTTATGATATGGTCTGATGTGTTTTGCATTTTCTCCAAACCCAAATTTTGTGCAAAGAGCACAAACATGAGGCTAATTGCAAGAAGGTAGGCACTGAAGGGGATCTTTAGAAGATTTTGAGGTGCATCCCCTTGGCTGGTCTCCAGCAAGGAAGGCAGCAGCAGTGACAGTGCTGAACCTCCCTATCATAACTGGATAAAGCACACTTTGTGCCCCAGCACATAACAGCCTGAGCACTGTTTTCCTGTATCCTCCTGGTCTGCATTCCAGGTCATAGCCCTTGGCCCACACAAACAAGCTGCAGCCAAAAACTTTTGCTTTTGCAACAGGAATAGGCAAGCTGCCTCTGAGCATGCGGAAGAGTTTGAATGGAACATTCCTTTTTGGCCTAGCACTGAAATGGGTTGCATGTGCACACTGCGTGAACATATAGTGTACATTCTGATATAGCTAAAATAAAAAGCAACCTCCAACTGATTACCCTTTAATTCTAAATACCTATAAATGCAAGCTACATTCTGCAAACATACTGCAATGTAGGCATTTCACAATCTAAGTAAATCTCAGATTGAGCAACAGGATGAGGTGAATTCCCAGCTCAGGCACAGTAAGAAATGTTGCTTCCCTTATTCTGGGAAGTAACAGTACATTAAGGCTACAAGGGCAAAAATTAATTTCAGGAGTTTTGCCATGCAGCTGTATGGAATATTTACTAGCACTGACCTCAGGCTTACAGGTGTACAGAATGACTGCAGACTTGTCCCCTCTTCAAGAAACAGATTGCATATGTGGATATTTATCTTAAATAAAATTGATTTCCCCATAGGTTTTGATGATGATTCTAACAGTGAAATAACATTGTGATGTAGGTATAAGACTTTTTTTCTGGGGAGTGAGGAAGGTGGTGTAGAAACAACAAACCCAACACAACTTCTGTTTGAAGTTGTTCAGAGCAAAGCCCCCTTTATTAATCTCTTCTTTTCAAGGGTTCCCTCCACCAACAGTCAGTCACTTAAACCAAAGATGAGCTAGAGCAAACCTGCTCCAGCACAGGCTGGCTTAAAGCGTCAGTGGTGTATGCACAGCTACCAGGAGCTGGTAGGGGCTGTAGCTTTAGGGTGAGGGCACTGCTCTGTACAACTGTAACTTCTGAACAGAATACTATCTCATTAACACAATCCCTTCACCTTACCCATATGAGATGAAAACACACATAACAAGTGATTTCCAACTCTTCTTCAGAAAGTAAGTCCTTATACTTTATTGACAGCCAAGTTAGCTGAACTCATGAAAACAAGCTCACTTTAGCCACCATATTTGAACAAACTTATGACTGTTCTGAGATAAAATTTTTATAAAAGCTCAGAATGGAAAGTAACATTAATGGTAAAAATCCCTGCCACTTACACAAAGTTAACCAAGCGTACAGAAAACCCACAGAAGCAAAAAAGAGACTGCTGTGTACACAAACTACACAGAGCAAACGAAGCAGAACTGTTAAGTTAAAGAGAGAAGCCACGTACACTCTTGGAAAGCCAGCTGAACTCCCGTAAGGAGGGCAACATGAGTACTCAGCTAAAACTGTGTTACATTCACACACCGAATTAAACAGTTAGTTAAGCACAAGTCATGGAAGTAACCGTGTGTGCAGCCAGCAGGCAAGAGAACAGGCACCAACATCGTATGATCCATGTAACCTCACCATACGCTGAAGGTGCCTGGCACCTAAGTCTTACTGTAAGAGCATGGGGGGGTTCTGATATAAGGATCCATGCATGCTGTTTCCAACATCAAACTCCAAAGATTTACAGTTCTCTTTAGAAGTAGTTCTGTATTGGCTTTCCCACCAGCAACACTAACAGATGAAAGTCTGCCACTAACTGTCTCCCTGTAACTCGATTCCTCCAGTGAAGTAACCAACCCTCTTTCTTGCAATTGGGATGAAATAGTCAGACTGTACCTTTCAGAAGTCTGAAAGTTGTATTACTAAGTCCTATTTTACATGAAAATAAAAGCATTATTTTGCAGTGCTAGAAGTGTTGCAAGACCACATAAAAAGATGCTTTATAAAGAAATACTTTCAAGTAATCTAATGACAAAAGTATGAATTTTAAAAAAATTCAGTTCCAATGCATGATTTTTTTTCTTTAAACAACATTTGTGAATACCAGGTATTGACCAGACACTGTGGTCCTCTGCTGGAAATGGGAGTCCAACAGTGAATAGGGCCAAAACTAGAAGCCTGGAAAGAAATTTGTTCAAATATGTATTAAGTGCATAAAAAGTGCTGGTATAAAGCATAGTTCTTGACAGCACCCATCTAAAAATACCAAAGTTTACCTGAACCTCAGTAAAGCCCTTGAGAGACACCATTTCATTCTCCCACAGCATCCTCCTGGAGAAACTGTCTGCATATGGCTTGGACGGGCATGATCTTTGATGGCTAAAAATCTGGCTGGGTGGTGGACCCCCACAAGTGGTGGTGAATGGAGTTAAATCCAGTCAGTGGCTGGTCACAGGTGGTGTTCCAGAACTGGGGCCAGTTCTGTTTAATATCTTTAATCAATGATCTGGATGAGGGGATCAAACACACCCTCAGCAAGCTTACAGACAACACTAAGCTGGGTGGGAATGTTGATCTGTCTGAGCGTAGGAAGGCTCTACAGAGGGATGTAGACATGCTGGATCGATGGGCCAAGGCCAGTTTAGAAGGTCCACTAAGGCTCAGTGCTGGGGCCTGTGCTTGGGTCACATGCAACACTAGAGGCTTGGAGAAGAGTGGCTGGAAAGCTGCCCCAGTGGAAAAGGAGCCAGGGTGGTTGTTTGACAGCCAGCTGAATATGGGCCAGCAGTGTGCCCAAGAAGGCCAACGGCATCCTGGCTAGCATAAGAAATAACATAGCCAGCAGGGCCAGGACAGTGATCGTCGCCCCTGTAGTTGGCATTGGTGAGGCCACACACTGAGTACTGTGTTCACTGTCGGTCAAGGCAGACATTGGAATGCTGCAGTGCATCCAGAGAAGGGCAACAAAGCTGGCAAAAGGTCTAAAGAAAAAGTCTTATGAGGAGCGGCTGAGGGATCTGGGGTGGTTTAGTCTGGAGAAAAGGAGGCTGACAGAAGACGTTTATTGCTGTCAAAAACTACCTGAAAGGAGGTTGTTGCAAAGTGGGTGTTGGACTCTCTTTCCCCAAGTGATAGGACAAGAAGAAAGCGGTTGAAGTTGCACCAGGGCAGGTTTAGACTGGAGATTAGGAAAGATTTATTCACCAAAAGAGTTGTCAAGCACTGGAACTGGGTGCCCAGAGGAGTGGTTGAGGTACTGGTGTGTAGATGTGGCACTTAAAGATGTGGTTTAACAGTGGACTTGGCAGTTTACACTTAGACTCAATGATCTTAAGAGTCTTTTCCAACCTAAATGATTCTGTGATTCCAATTCCACTGACCAGAGGTTTATTGAACTATCACAACTGTCTACAGTCATGTTGCACAGGCAGAATGGGGCAATTGGTAAAGATCACGCTTATAGTTTAACACTGAGTTCATTTAACAAGTTCTGTTAATTAGCATTCTTAACCATTAATCCACTCCTGAAAGACATTTCCCTCCTATTTTAACACTTGGTTTAATTCATACATTTCAAATGGCCAAGACAGTTCCATATAATTTAAGAAGAGAATAAACCAGGTAGGATAACAAGCAGTTCTACAGTAACTTGAAAATGTAAATACCATTTACAGGAAAATTAAACAAATACTGGCTTAGATATTTCTGAGGAATGGTTTCTCATGTTTGGAAACAAACAAAAAATTATATACCATAATTTAATACTTCAGAGCTCACATCATTAATACTTCAGTCATACAAACTCAGAAAATAAATTCAGGAATTTCCATCTCAGAAACCTGTGAGCTTAATTTCAAGGTACATATAGGATTGTTTTGATTTAAGGTCTACAGTTCAATAAACTCATCTCCAAAGGCATAAGGAAGAACCCTCAGCAGTTCCCAGTCAGATACCTGCCAGATGGAGAGTGGCACAATACAACTGACCTTTTAGACAGGAGTTCCTTTCTTTAAGAGCCTGTTAAGTTTAAAAGGCACTTTAATATACAATATTACAGTAAAAAAAATGTTCCCAGAGTTTTCCAAGCTGTTTCCTATGCTTGCTGAGACCATAAAAACCGATCACACCTTTCCAACATGGACTGAATCAGCGCTCTGCAATTAAAACAAAGGGGAAAAAAACAAAACCAAAAGTCAAACACTAAAAAAAAAAAAAAAAAAAAAAAAAAAAAAAAGGGAAAAAAAAAAAAAACAAAAAAAAAAAAAAAAAAAAAAAAAAAAAAAAAAAAAGATAACCACATAACAAAAAACAGAGGTTCTGTTTGCATTTTAAAGAAAAGTTTGTCAAAAACATGTGTCCTGGTTTTGTCTGGGACAGTTGATTTTCTTCCTAGCTGCTGGTACAGAGCTGTGCTTTGGATTTAGTGCAAGAACAATGCTGATAACACACTCATGTTTTAAATGTAAGCACTTCTCAGCAACAAGTCAAGGACTTTATTCAGTTTCCTATGGTCTGCCAGTGAGAAGGGACAGAAGAAGCCAAGAAGGAGCAGAGACAGGACACCTGACCCAAACTAGTCAAAGGGGTATTGCATGCCACAGCACGTCATGCCCACTATATAAACAGGGGGGAGTTGGCAGGAAGGGGCTGATCACTGCTCAGGGGCAAGTCTGGCATCAGCCAGGAGTGGCGAGCAACTGTGATGTGCAACATTCTTGTTTGTTGGGGTTTTTTTGTTTTCACTCTCTCTTTGTTACTTCCTTTTCATTATTATTGTTACTAGTAGTATTATATTTTATTTTATTCCTAACTGTTCTTATCTCAACCCACAGGTTTTCAACTTTTTTTCCAATTCTTCTCTCCATCCACTGTGTGTGGGGAGTGACCGAGCAGCTGCGTGGTACCTAGTTGCAAGCTGGTGTTAAACTACGACAACTGATTGTATTTCAGAAGTAGTATCATGACATCACCATGCATGCCTTCTCCGGAAGGGAGAAGCAAAATCAGAGCCTGTGCAAGACTCAGCAAGACAGCTATCTCCTTCACACCTTTAATGTATGATTTCCTGTTTCCTCATTTTCCATTTTCAAGTGCCTATATTGCACAATACATAGCTCTTAAATAACAGAAAAGCTTTCAGCTGAGTTTAAAATCCAAGATAAAAATGTGAAGTATTTTATCTTTTTGTTAACTGAAAAGAGTTTAAAGCACCAAGAAGATCCAAAATGAATAATGTGGATCTTTTGTTGATGTGTCATCTTACCTTTGCCTTTTTTCAGCAATTCTCAGTATCTTGCAGACACCAGTAAATCTCTCAGACAATTCTAGTGTCAAGCCACATTCCTGCAAGAGAGGCAAGGCACGGTTTGGGCCAATGGCCTTTGCCAGCAAGAGTGCTACATTTTCCACAGTGATGCAGTCTGGGCTGCTTGGGCTACCGTTGCTGACAACATTCCCATTCTGTGGGCCATGGTGGTGGAAAGCTGTGCTGTGATTTTGGGCGAGATGCAGAAGAAACTTCCATTCTTCTATGGTCTCTGGAATGGAACCTAAATGTAAAATGAATGTTACATTATTTGTAAAACAAGGATTATTCTGAGCCTACTCTTTTAAATGAATCTGTATTTAAAATGGAAGCGAGCTGTTCTGTTTTCCTCTGTGAAAGTTTAACAAGTGTTACCAACAAGCAAACTGTGTACAGAAATGACAAGTGTACTTGACTGACTTGGTATAAAGATTCATCAGTGAACCACACACAAAGCTTCACAATAGTTCAGCACTTAAGGCTTTGGATTAAGTGAAGAGACAAAGAATTGGATTTTATGTCCATCTGGGGAATTTACTTTTAAGTTCTGTCATGTTATAAAATGCTTTACTCGTCATAATGTGTGTGTGCACGGGCATGTGTAGCAGAGGAGTTTCACGCTGTGCAGGGAGGCTAAGTATTCCTCTATCTACCACTCCAAGTTTAGCTTTTACTCTCAACTGATAAGCAACCCTACATTCTCGAATTTTTAAGCATTTTCTAGCACAACTGATTTCACAAAGCACAGTGTGAAGATATGAGTGTAACACACATTTATGTGTTTCAGATATGCTGCACCACACAGTTAGTGCTACCAAAACACTTCAAAAACATAAAAATTCAACTCAACTTTGGACAAATCAGCACATAATAAGGGCAGTTCCTGTAATATGCACATACAATTACACAACTTAAGACTCACTAACCATCTTCTCCATTCAACAGGCTCAAATCATCCAAATGAGCAATACTAGTAAAGGCTTCTATTCTTCTATCCAGCTCCAGACAGAGAAAAAGATATCCAGGCCAAAATCTTGAATAAGAGAGTAAAGATTTCCAGGAATCAAATACTCAGTCTAAACTAAAGTCAACAATAAGTAAATGCTCATTTAAATATCAGTGAAGACAGAAGCAACTGAATTTTTTGAATGCCAGAAAACACTGCAGAGTGGGGACACAGGAATACCCTTCAACCAAAAGGGGTATTTGGTACTTAAATTGAACACTCAATATTCACTCCTAAAACAGCATAGGTTTTTAAATAAAACTTGTTCAGCTAAGGAGCAGATGGGTCATTTTCATTTTTATCTTTCTGGGGTCAGAATACTAGCCAATCAAGAACTATAAAGTTTTCTTCTTACCCATGTGATTTACAGATGTCAGTCATCTTTTCTTTTGTAATGAAGTTAGCTGGGAGTTTGATCAAAAGCAGAATGAGCTGGCTGTAGCCCCAAGTAAACAAATGTGATCGTGGCCTAGAAGATGAGAAATTCAGTTTTAAAGCATTACTGATTTTCTTCAGAACATTATGTTCTCTCTAGAAGAAAGGCAGGTATATGAAAAGAAGAAAGGAAAAATGAATTAAACACTGTGCGTAGTCTCAGTAGAGCAGTCACTCTGAGAAGTGTTACAGAAAGTTATTTAATCATCTGGTTGCTTCTGCTGAACTCTGCAACACACGAAATGCTCCAAGGATTCAGTGACATCCAAAGCATCCATATCATACGAAATCTAAGCCAAAAGCCTGCAGACCCATTAAAACTTTTTGCTGCACTCAAGACTTTGTGTGACCCCTACTTTACCTGGGATTTCCTTCCACATCCACAGTATTTGCTCTTTGCGGTGCATCATGAGAAACTGCCAAGCGCAACCAATCCAGTCGCACAGATTCAGGCTGCAGGAGAGATCTAAGGAGAGATGACCTAGGGAAAAAAAAAAAATAAAAAAATACAACCCACAGGGAAAAACTACCAGCTTGAAAAAACTACCAGTTTTAAAGAAAAAAAAAAACAAACAAAAAACCAAGGAAGAAACAAAAGGGGAACAATACGAAATATGAAAAAGCTTGGAATGATTTCTTTTTTTAGAAATGGAGAGCACAACAGAAAGCCACTGAATTTGCAGGCTGGGTTCTCCCAGGGGATTGTTTTATTTTCTTTAAATGATGTCTGATCTTGGACCAAAAATAGTCAGTTCCATTGCAAGTATTATTTAGAAAAACCCTTTCAAAACTAGCATCTAATCTAAGGGGGGGAAAAAAACAAAACCAAACCAAAAAAAACAATCAACACTGAAACCAACTAAAACTGGCAGAATGAATTGGAATCTATTGTTGAAGAACACCAAGACAGATACAGAAAGAGTAAAAAAAGCCTCCAAAAGCCAAAACCAAACAAACCCCACAAAGCTACATAATTAAGAGAGCAGACAGATTAAAAAGATTCTGCATTCCCTTTACCTTTTATCCTCCGGCTTTGATTTCACCAGACTATCTAAATATGCTAAAAAGTGAGCTGGATCATTCCTGCAAAGTTGTTTGATATCAGAAGGCAAGAGGGAGGGGTGGAACTTGATCAAGGGCCGAAGAACTGTTTCCCCAAATTTTTCATAAAGCCTAGAGAAAGAAGACAAAAACTATTTTCACTACCAAACAGCAAATTATAGTTTTCCAAGATCTCCTGCAAGTTCAAGATAGCACTGAAAGGTGATCTCTTTAGAACATACCCAGAGAGCTCCATGAAATATTAAATGAACCGAAAAATCAACCACACAAAAACCACTTAGCCACAAACCTTTGAGCATGTACCAGTAAGAGCGGGCTATCATCCCAAGGCCCCAGGTCATGCAGCTGTTTCAGTATTTTCAACATATCTTCATTTTCCATTGCTAAAGCCACCGGGCTGTGACAAGTTAGTTCTGAAATAAATCAGTGCACAAGTTACAAGATCAGGGCAAGCTGGGTTTTTTTCCTTCACACACACACAGAGCTGGTGCTAAGTGTAAGGACAAGAGTTATCACTACTTTCATGGAACTCTCTAACAGTAGTAACAAGTGAACAGATCCTACGTGTTCATTTCACAGATACCAACATCACTCATCTGTGCTTGCAGCAAACTGCAGTTATGAAAAGATACAATTAAGGCATGGAATAATATTCTAGATGTATTTTCATTGGACTTCTAAGATGTTAATTCTACTCTCATGGAAAAAATCAAAACAGCCCACTGCAGGACATATGGCTTGCTGAATATAATGCAGATCTGCAGCAGTTTTTGTAATTTACAATTTGCTTCTATAAATAAATAAAAACTTCAGCTTGCACACTGACTTCACAGGTTGTAGAATTCAGTGTGAATCTCCATCCTGATGAAATGCAGGTACTAATCTACAGGCACAAGTACAGTCAAACTGGGAACAAACTGGGAACACATACATTGCTTTCACTTCTAAGGCTATCCAAATCCAAATAATGAACAGATTCCCAGAAACCCAAATACTAGATGCTAACCCTCAAAGAAAGATTCTGCTGTTTGACTACTGTTTGCACCAAGTCAATGCTAAAACTTTAATTCAGTCTTACAAGAAAAGCATAAAGCAGAAGCTGAACATAGACAACAGATGAAGTTCTGTTTTCTAACATAATCAGGAAGCTTCAGTTCAATAAAGCTAAAGAGGCACCAGAAAGATCAGAATTCTGTGGACAGAGGAAGTCTAAAGTGATCACAAGGCACTCATTTGCACAGAACCATCTACTCCATTCAGCTTTAACTTTAACCGCATTTCTCTAGAAGCTGAAGAATCTTCTGTTTTCAGTGCAAATACCAAAGCCACTCCCCTCGCTTTCTCCTTGTTTCTACAGACATCTGATTCTAATTTAGATGCTTTGCTTTTTGAAGCACATTTGTTTTTAAATAGGTCTGGTCTGTAATCAATACAGCATTCAATCAACAAGCTCCATATAAATTACAAGGTTCAGAATTGCAAAATGGGGGGAAGAGGAGGAACAGCAGTTTTTTGTAAGTTAGCCTCTGGGGGAAAAACAGCTAACTGAATAAACCAAAAATGGAAGAAAACCTCTCACACACCAACCATCCTCCCCCTCCCACACTACACCTGCAGAAGGAAAATTTGCAGACACAATGGGAGTGTCTTCAAACTTTTTGCTTTTTTCTCCTAAGCAGTCTTATTTTCAGTTTACCAGTAATAAAATTGTCATTAGTTACCTTTCAAGCCTGTGATGTATGTTTCCCATACATTAGGACTGTTTGCATGCATGGTTATAATACATTGCTTTAGTCTTTTTAAATCCAAAAGAAAGAAGTAGCTTCGCATAAATCTACAAGCCAAGGTCCACAAAGCTGCTAGTGGCAGACTCCCATCAGAGCTTTCCTCAGTATCACCGCTTCCACAAGAAAACACACACATCTCAAAACACAGTGTTGTCAACTCAGTGAGGTCTTTCTGAACATCCGGTTCTATGACACATGGAGGAGACACTTGAAAGCTGCAGTCCAAAGGTCCCTTCAAATCAGTACCATTTTCACACATGGCCTTGCTTACACAGGTTTCTTCAGTATTTTCCTTTTCAGTGTAGTCTTCCAAGACACTGCTCTGTTCTTTGTCTTCTGGGTCTCCATCAGTTGGACCTAGTCGTAGGTTTTCTTCCAGAACTGCACTCTGTTCTTCAGCACAGACAGTCTTGCAGTTCTTGACAGAGGAAGCAGAACGCTCTTTGCTGCCAAACTTCTCTTCTAGACAGACAAGCCATTCCTGTAAAACCCTTCTCATACACTGTGGTTCTAACAAAACCAGGGGATCCTGGAGTTTGGCTCTGCAGCATAAAAAAGAAGTCTGCTAATTAGCTTAACAGTTATAAGATGCCACAAATGAAGTATGATGTTTTGTGTAACTCAAAATATACTCCTAAACTTGACTTAGTTGCGTTTTTGTGGCTGTGCATCAAACAGAATTTAAGCTACTCATGCTGTCTACATTTGATCTTCGTACATTCCGAGTTCCCCAAGATTTCTTTCAGAATGGATTTTTGTTTGTTATATGGGTTTGCTTATGTTTTGGTTTTTTTTAAAACTATGCTTGTAGTTAGAACAAAAAGGTAATGTTAGAGTGCCTAAATAAGCCCTCAGTGGGTTTTGCTTAGCTTTAAACAGGGGAAACAAATCATTAACTAAATGAGATAACATCAAATCACATTAATAGACATTAACAGCATTACTCTTACATGTATATAATGAATTAAGAAAAAAAAAATTTTTCCTAACAAATCCCAGTATCTATACACTAAAAGGTCTCCCTTCCCTGCTTACATAGCTTCTGCTGTTGCAGCCTTGAGATCTCTTAGATTGTCCTCCTCTGGAAGTTGGCAGCTCTGTGGTTCTAACCTAGAAAAAACACATTCATTTCAGTCTTATCTGAAGCATTAGAAGGTAGATTTAGCTTATACATTATGAAGAAATTCTTTATTATAAGGTGGTGAGGCACTGGCACAGGTTGCCCAGAGAAGCTGTGGTGCCCCATCCCTGGCAGTGTTCAGCGCCAGGTTGAATGGGGCTTTGAGCAACCTGCTCTAGTTCCAACCCCGCCATGCCCGTGCAGGGGGGGTTGGAATTAGATGATCTTTTAGGCCCCTTCCAACCCAAAACATTCTATGATTCTATGATTATCTTTAATATTTAAATGAGGAATTTCCTCACAAATTTCCTTAAGTTTGGGAGGAAACAACATTAATTCCTTCATTAACAAAACCAAAAAAACCACAAAACCAAAACCCACAAAAAACCCAAACAAAACCACCACCCAAAAAAAACCCCAAACCCAAAACACTTTTATTTCTAAAGAAGGAACAGCTCAACATAAATTATGAATGGGCATGAAGAGCAAACCCATAATACTATTTTTGTAGCCTTCTTTTATAATGGCTTCTGCTCTACAGTAGATTTCTGCAGGTACTGAATAAAAATCAGTATCATGCCACTATACAAAGATCAGTCCAAAATGGTAAATTAGCAGAACACTGGAATATGAAATAATTTAGTTTTGTATGAATTAGACAACCATTAAAGAAGTTCAGCATTTTAAAGCTACCATTATTAAAAACGAACAAAACCCAAGCAGCAATGACCTAACCCACACAAAACAAAACCCAAACGACAAACATAAGCCACACAAATGAAAAACAAAATAGAAAGATGTTTTCAGGGAGCTAAAAGTGTTTACCCCCCCTCAGAAAGGACAGGAAATGAACTGCTGGACTCATGCCCATAACTATAACTAGCATCACAGATACACTGCATAAGAACTGCTGAATATACTATGTTCATACTCTTTGGTTTACAGCAGTGCGGAGACTGTGCTCCACCACTTGGAAGTGCTCATTGCCTAATCTGCTTCTAGGAAAGGAGTCAGGGAAAACCAGTGAAACCCACCACAGTAACAAAGGCAACTCCTTGTTCTACCTGAAACAGTGTTTTTTCTGCTATCCTCAGAACATTCAGTAATTGCTCAAAAAAAGGTAACTTTTGCACTCACTCTTTCTCTTCCTGGGAAGGTGCTACCAGATTAACATTCAACTCCTGCAGCTGCTCGTCATCCTTTGCTTCTTGCCTCCCTCTAGCATCAGGGCTTATATGAAGCGTGCCAATCTTTTCAGTAGTTTTGCGTACAAAGCTGGAAACACTGGGAGTCAGAAGTTCAAACATTTAGAATTGGAAGTTCAAACACGAACAAATCGCTTCCTTTCCATTCAAACCATGATTTCAGAAAACTTTATAATCTGAAGAATTCTTGAGAAAAGGTTGAGAGCACCAATGACCAACAAGAACAAAACTCACTAATAAGCTGCTCAAAATTCTTACATCAGTCATGGTCCATACTTCCAGCACTGAATAAAAACCTGAAGTATTGAAGACTTGGGGTTTTTTTGCTGTTGGAGAAACAGATCACACATTAACATTAGTGCTTATATCAGGACATGTATTTGAATGCAAATAAGTGTGGGTCGGCCACACTGCATTTTTTAAAGCTTATGAACAGAAAGAATCATTAGGAAATTATGTCCCTCTTGGGGGTAAGAAACAGTTTTACAATACTCCAAATTAATTCTTCAGATTACAAAGCTCACTAAAAATGTCCTTTTCATGTTATCAGTCCCTGGCCCTTCACATATTTTAGTCAAGAGGAAACCCAGTGAACGTACCAAAACCCAATTATTTCTACCACTGCCATGAAGAGAACTATGTCATCCACAGTTGATCATAAAAATCAGTTTCTTGCTTTCTGGCCAAGAACTAGCTTAAGAGCATCAAGAAAAAAGAAAAAAAAGCAACCCTTTACTTGCTTGCCAGAGCATATGACATCTTTTACTACACCAAAGTATAGCAAAAGTTGAAGGCTGCTGCAGAAAAGAGCACAAAACAATCGGACTTTAATGTCTAGAAGGATTAAAGGTAAACTTAAAAATTAATTTTAAGTGTGATAGTAACATATTAAATTATAAATTGAATACAGTAAATACTCGAATATTTACTCATTATTAACAGAAACACTATGAGTAAAGCCATAAAATTTGCTTACAGTTTAGAAAGAATTCAAAACATTCAAAACAAGGTTATTCTGAGATCCTCACACTATTGATATCTGCTACAGTCTTCTGTTGCAGGACATAATTCACATAACTAAGTTATTAAAGGAGGGCTATGCAACTTTTCACACCACAATTACGGGCCAGCAACATTTTACCTAAGAAACTAACATACATTTTTTTTTCTTTTTTAATTTTTAAGTTATGTATTTAACACCATCTCCTTTACATGTGTGTGTGTCCCTGTTTTTTAAAGTAGGTTTTAGAACAGCAATTTGATTTCTGCATAGAACAGACATTACTGTATTTACTTGCACTGGGCATAAGCTACCATTATTCCATGAACACTGGGGAAATTTCTTAGATTCCCTGACAGGTGTGTATGGGGAGATAGCAGACCATGGGGTATACTTTGCAACTGTGTTTTAGCAGCATCTAGCATGCTTTGAATATCTTAATGTTTGTCCCCAAACAATATTAGAAGCCTGCACTCATTCATAAGAAATCTAAGTACCAGAAAAGCAAAATCCCAAACCAATATTCAGTAAGTTTGCTTTGAAGACAAACCACAACCACAGTTCACAGGGCAATGTTAAGCATTCTTAGTCACTTAAGCATCCTTCGCCATTTCAAAGGTGAGGCTGAAATCTTGGCTCCACTGAAGTTAGCAGCAGTTCTTTCTATCTTCATTAGAGTCAAGAGGGAAGCTCTGAATTGTCTAGCAAACTTGACTGCATCTCCAGTCTTTCAGTTCAGATGTTACATTTTTGCAGAACACAGCATGAACTAAACCAGACAACAATACAAATTCTGAGGACAGGAAAGGGAAAGATGTAATGGATGAGTGAACCTGCTGCAAGTTTTACCTTTCTTTGACAGCTTGGAGAGAGACGAGAGGAGATGGGGAACGAAATGACAAAGGAATACTGAATGGGAGAAATGTCTCATTCCGGTCAGCCTCAACCGTCACAGATGTATGAGATACGTTGTCTAACAAATGGAATTGAAATAAAGAGTCATGAAACAGTGACCTGACAAAAATGGAACAGTGAAACAAACTGCAAGTCACTAATTCACAAATGGATAACCTGCATGCGATATTTTCCTATTTAACACTCAGGAACGTGTGGAGCCAGAAAAGTGCTACTTGGTTTCAAGGGCCATTTTATTACTGACTATGAACCTAGTCAGTCTGCTTTGTTAACAGTCTTTTGGCTCTATAACAAGGCAAATGACGATCAACAACTGTATGAAAGTGACCTTCTACAAGTAGACTTACAGTCCATTTAGAGGACAAAAATCTTGATCTAATCTACTGCCAGTTATTTAAACATCTAAAAAATTGAAGTATTATGGCATTCATAAATTTACATTGCATGATTTCCTAAAACCTAAATCACACATGAGCGTACAGAGACATATAAGACACGGTTAAGATATAAATCACCCTTTTATCTGAACAGACTTAAAGATGTAATTGAGCCCATGGCACTCTGGCTTTTGACAAGAACCACAGGAAACACAGAATCACTGACTATTGCCTTTTCTCTCTTATACCCCTAGCAGTATCTACAATGTGTTTTGAGTAATCATTTCCTGGTACAAACACACTATCTTTAAGTGATGTAAAAAAGGCAAAAAAAGGATCCTTTTAAGTAAGGATGACACTGTTATTTTGCAACAGTCAGCACTACCTGCACTGTTGAGAGGAAAAGATGCTCTGCAGTTACAGAAATTCCAGATAGTGCCTAAAGGTCAGAAGTGATTATATGATTGCTTGTAAATAAGGCTGCTTTTGTTCATTATGCAGATTAGAAACCTAAAAAGTTATGACATCTTACGTAAATGTGAGCAGGGAAACACTAAATCCATTTTCTTAAATATCAATTCAAGTACACGTGCTTCAAGAAGCATCTAGAACTTCTATACTTCGAAATAAATTTCAGCAAATTTGTTGTCTCTTGCTTAACAGATAGAACTTTTCTATCTTCTAACATTCAAAAAACTGCATCCCTTCATTTTAGTTTTCGTACCGGAAATTATACACGTCCTTCCACGTTTTCTTGGTTTTATGGTGATGTAAGTAAAGAGGCACATGTAAAAGTAAGCACTACAAACAGCATGCAGCTTAGTCAGTGGGACAACAGTACTGACAAATAGGGAAATAAATACTAATTTCTATGCTCTCCCTCCCCACTGGAGTTTTCCCCAACAAAGCATCCAAATCCTCTCCATCCTCAACTGTCACCTACTCTCTGCAGAAGCAAAAAAGCAGCCTTTTTATTGGAAAGCCTCTCCAACATACCTGGAACTAAGCCAGCTACTCATCATGCTGGGTTTCTGCATCCCCTCCCAATCCCAGCCACAGCAGAGAACAAGACCATTACTGTCTCTTTAGCTTTTACCCAGTGACAGATGTTTGTTAGGAAATTCAAAAAAACAAACAAACTCACTCCCTGGATGGTCTAAATGTTAGTTATTAACATTCTATAATCCCTTCTACACATTTAAGAGATGATCCCCTGTGCAAATGAAACCTTGAAATAAAGTTAACACATAAAGCCTATTGTTTTTCCTGAAGAAATATAAAGCCAGAGCCAAGATTAAGGAATTCTTTCCTGGTACAAATATTACTGTAAGGATAGCAGCAGTAAAAAAAACCTCATTCAAAGTTCAATTAACACTGACATAGTCTGCTGAGAGAATCTTAGCATTAATGCTGAATTGCACATTGAGGGATTGGGAGGGTGGAATTTGAGTGAAGTCCTAGCTTGGTAAAAGCCCTCTGGATCTTTTTGTCTTGTTCTCTGGGTTTTGTTCCTTTTTAAGCTTAGATTTCTGTGGAGCCAGCATTTCACCCCAATGTTTCAAGAAGGAGTTTGACTGGAAGGTGGGGTGACTGTTCACATTGATCAAATTAGAGGATTTAAATCATGAGTATCTTGATAGTGAAAAATAAGAACACAGAGCCAACCAAATGAAATTACAAACTAAACAAATTTCATCCAAATAATATTATTTTCATTAAGAAACATTACCAAGTTCTACTTGATCATCTTCCTGGTGTGCAGGAAATTCTTTAAGTCTCTCATCTTCTGAGAATGTTTGACTGTGGAGAGAATTTGAATCTTCATCTGACTGACTGCCTCTTCGACTGATAACACGATATATTCCAGAATCTAAGACACTGAAGCTTTCCTGTCAGACAAGGGAGAGGAGATAGATGTTGCAAGAGTTGTACTTCCTTGTTAAACTTCCTGCAATGAACTCAACCAACCATACCCACACAAACCTCACAATTCACTGTCTGGAAAAGCCCTATATAACACCATATTTTTGACATATGCAGAATGGAAAAGTACATGGGTGACAATAAGTGTGCAGTCCAGTGACTTAACAAAGATGTGTATGTTCCAGCTGCTTTTAGGAAAGCAGTCTGCAAACAACTGGTGTACTCAGTAAAAGGCAAAATCACCTCTGCTTTAGTCCTGCATCCAAGATTGTCGCTTCATCCCTTCGCACCTGTGTAGCCAAGAGTCCATATTCCTTCTTGCTTGTTAACCATACCCAGCTAGCACACTTAGAGACCCTGCTAAACTTTAGTTCCAAGACACACATACGAATGTGTGATCAGTTTATGTGGTTTACTTTTCCCATCTGTCAATGAAAAAAAACTGTCTACCGCATCAAGATAGAACTTCCATTACTTTGGGGTTTTTTAACTTTACTTTTTAAAGTTAACTTTTCACTGTTAAAGTGAAAGCAGCAACTGATACTATATTAACTATGAAATATTTCCCTTTTCTTGAAAAGCTGCTGAGAAGCTAAGACAAAACCCAAACAGCCATACAAGTAAAAGAATATTAGAAATATGCTTTGACTTTTTTTCCTTAGAGTTTTCTGCTTAAGCTTCATAGAGTGAGACAATGTTTCTAATAGGGCTAGGATTGTTCTGACCATTCGGACATTCAGTTTTCACCACAGAAAACTACAGTTACAGTCAAGATGACCTTTACTGAAGCATGTTAGGACACTAACCTCAGCTGTGGAGAAAGCCTTCTTTGGTCAATCTCTGTCTACATCTCAACCATTAGCCACAAAATAACATGGAAAAAACGGCAGTGATCCGAGAGCTTAAAGAATGCAAGCAGTAGTATTTCATACCTCTCTACCCTGCCTAATTTTAGAAAGTAGCATTGTTAGCTATAGTAGACATGGTAAAAATGAAAGCCTCAATTTCAAAGTGATTTTAAGCCATAAAGACAAAATCTGCAGGTAACATATTTGGCACTACCTACATACATACATGAGATGAAATACTGCTCCTTCTACTGCTGCATGCAGAATCTAGAGGTTCCAACTTTGAAATCAGTTCTTCCAGTTGCACAGTAAGATCTTGTTGAGTTGAGGCATCCAGTTGAGACTTTAAGTGCTCCAGCTTGTCTAAAGGCAAATTTTTTCTTGCCTAAAAGTACACAGTGAAATAGAAATATTATTATTTCTAGAGTACATATGAAAAGCAAAAGGTACCATACATGCAGGCTAATTTTCATCCTCAAGGTATTATGTTTGGAATACTTTTCAAAAGCTCAAAAAAAAAATTAAGCTCAAAAAAAAAATTAAGCTCAAAAACCTATGGAACTCAAAGGAAAATGGGGATAGGAAACAGAGTGAAATTGCACTGCACATTTACAAAGAGGTATTTACTTACTCTGCAAGAAATAATTGCATTTTGGAAGAGACAACAGACCCTGGCAGCAAGGGTCCAGAACCCTCTTCTCATCAGACGCTCTATGCAGCGGTCTACCAGCAGAAGGGAGAGATGAACAACTTTTCCATTTGTATGCAGACAGAACAACTCACTTTTGTAAACTGCAATATCCTGAATATCTGCAAAACCAGATGCACAGAAATATCTAAAGAACTGAAATCATGAACCAAAACTCCTTTCTGTTCCTGAAAGAAGGTGAAAAGGCATTTCCCATTTGACTATAAATGCGTACAAAAGCCTAACACACTGCAGCGTAAGTGGCATGTGGAAAACAAACATTGAAGAGTGCTAAGCTAGCATCTAATGACTGCAAAGTACCAAAGCTTTCCAGAGATGCATTTCTAGAAAGCACTTCCAGAAAGCATTCAAAAAGCACACTGAAGTTGCTGAAAAGCTCCCTTTTCCTCTGAAGGAGGATGAAAAACTCAAGACTGATAAAGATGAGAAATACATCATTGTTAGCTTTGAAATGGAAGGAAAACATTTGCTAGTAGAAAAATGCTTTGACTTTTCAGCAGTGTCCAAATGAAATAGTTACGTTATATGCAAATGTTCCATGACAAAGGCATTGGAAACTTAACACCAAATGGATTGGAGAGAGGAAGAAGGAAAAGACTTACAGACAATGACAAACCATTCTAGGACTATGTCTATACCCATACACACAAAACCGTTTTTGAGGGTTCACTCATCTGCCAAATAAGTGCATTCTCTGGCTCTGGTTTAGACAAGCGTTAGGAAAAAAACCAGGGTTTAAGCTTTCAGCAGCCAGATTATCCTTCACAGTATACCTGACAATAAACCTGTGTCATGGTTTAAGCCCAACTGGTAACTCAGAACCATGCAGCCGCTTGCTCACCCCTTCAGGCAGGATGGGGAGCAGAATTGAAAGAATGTAACCCCCACAGGTTGAGATAAGAACAGTCCAATAACTAAAGTACAATATAATAATAATACTAGTAGTAATAATATGGGAAATAACAAGGAAAGAGAACATAAAACTAAAATGGAAAAGGGAAAAAAACCAATAAACAGCAGTGACGCAGAACACGATTGCTCACCACCTGCCAACTGATACCCAGCCCGACCAGAGCAGCGATCTGGGCCTTTTAGGTGACTCCACCCAGTCAGTATATACGACAGTCTACACACTGGGCATGATGTGCTATGGTATAGAATACCCCTTTGCCTAGTTTGGGCCAGGTGTCCTGTCTTCGCTCCCTCTTCTTATGCTCTGCCAGTGAGGAGGGGCACGAGACTAAAAAGTCCTTGATCAGGTAAGTGCTACCCAGCAACAACTAAAACATCTATGTTTTATCAGCATTGTCCTCACACTAAATTGAAACCACAGCACTGCACAGCTACTAGGAAGAAAATTAACTCTAACCCAGCCAAAACAATCTGAATAAACACAAATAAGGAAAGGATACTGCAGGTTACCACCTCTCACTATTAGATTATTGTATTTTAAAAAACACTCTACACCACATTTTGTTTCTCAAGCATGTTTTCAGAAGTATGCAGGGAAGAGTTGGCTAGCAGAGGCAGGAAAAGGGTTAATATTCAAGGATATACCTGACAAATGACAACGAAAAAGTTTTCTGATCAATGTTCTACAAACCAGCTACAAAAATTAAGCTTGAAAAGGCTCCATATTAGGCAAGGACTTCAGACAATATTACAAAGCAAAGATTCTTAAAGTTTACCTTTTATTTCACTCCAGAGTAAGACTTGAACAGTTTGGGGAAGAAAAATATAAATGCCTCTTTCTGTCCAGGTCATCACACAGTGCTCACTGCAAGCAAAGCAAACGTTAACTGTGCACCAGTTAATTGTGGTAGTCACTGTAAAACATGCATGAACGGCATTGACTCAAGTACAGCAAGTGAGAAGCAATATGGTTGTTCAGCATTGATACTTGGAAAATTCTTATGCAAAAAGATGAACTTGGCAGTATAAATTAGGAGAATATATAACTTTAACTCTACTTTATCAACAGGAACCTATGCTGACAAATACTCACGTCAGATACAGTAGCTTTGGGAAAGACAAAGATTGTGGAGAGCAGCTGGAACTAGTATAATGAGGATCCAGCCTGTAAAGCAAAATTATTATCTGTTACAAGTACAACTACAGTACAACTTTCTTAATATTCTTAACCCTGCAAATGCAAGGCTGGCTAAATAAACACAGTCTTATGACAGCAGCATTCACTGAAGTAGTCACACAGACATACCTGCAGGACCAAAGTTTTGGCATTTTTGATAACTACTGGTTTCTACTATTGGAGGAGAGTGTATCAACACTTGACTGCACTAGGAGTTTATTTAACTTTCTTAGCATTAATGCAGTTGTTCTCACCTAGTCTAGAAATCTGTTATCACAGATAACACTCATGTTTCTACCTGAGAGTAACAACAGGGAGAGGCGGTGATGACAGCAGCTGCTTGAACTGATGTGTGCTTTGCACTTCCCCATCAAAGTTCACCTCCCACATCCTTGAGCCAGGTCGAGCACAATATATTAATGGCTGCTGATTCCCACTGTTTTTTCCAGCAGGGAAGAAACAAGCTCCAAATTCTCCATCTCTCTCTTTATTACCAATTTTCCAGAACTTCTCTCTAGTGGAAAAAAATGTACTTGTTAAGGCTCTAATTAATCTTAAGTTTTTCTTGAAGAATAAAAATACTAAATCCTAGTTGGTGAATTGGTTTTGGTGCTTAAAATAATCTGCCATTGATATTATAAAGCCTGCATGAAGTTTATAAAAGACACTAAAAGCCACTTGGGTGGAAAGCAGCTTGTAGAAAAGGAGCTGGGGGTCCTGGTAAACAAGCAACAAACCATAAGCCAGCAACGCGCTCTTTTGGCAAAGGCGGCCAATCTGGGCTGCATTAGGAAGAGTGTTGCCAGCAGGTCAATGGAAATGATCTTTTCCCTCTTCTTGGCACTGGTGAGGTATCTGGAGCGCTGGGTCCAGTTCCAGGCTCACCAGTACAAGAGAGACAGGGATATACTGGAGTAAGCCCAGTGATGAGCCCCAAGGACAACTAAGGGATTGCAGCACCTGTCTTAAAAGAGGCTAAGAGAGATGGGCTGGTCAGCCTGGAACAGGAAAGGCTCGGAGGAGAAACTCATCTGATCCCACCTGTACAAATACCTGATGGGGCAGTAAAGAAGACAGAGCCAGACTACCCTCAGTGCCCAGGGAAATTACAAGAGGCAAAGGGCACAAACAGAAAGACAGGAGATTCCATTTCAACGTAAGAAAAAACTCTGTTACCGTGGGGGTGATGAACCATTGGCAAAGGCTGTCCAGAGATCCTGACGCATCTCTGTATTCTTGGAGATGCTCAAAACCAAACCAGACACAGTCCTACACTATCTATCTGTTCTACCCAACCATGCCATGAGCAAGAAAATTGGACTAGATGATTTCTAGATGACTAATGAGGTCACTTCAGAAAATGTGTGATTCTGTCAAGTCCCATATTTTACAAGTAAAATGTAACTTGCCTCTCAGTATCACACAAATAAGTGCGTGTAAGTGAAGATATGAGCAGTCGTCCATCCAAATAATCGAGCTGAACAACCCGAGAATCTACGGTGGTTATAATCTGAACAGGAAACATCACAAAAGTAGCAGCAGCCTACAGTCAGAAAAAAAAGAAAGAAAATGTACTGGTCCTCAGTTCAAAGTAAAGACTATTTCATTAAGTTGCAAAATTCAGAAAAGACTCATGCATGCTATGAATACACAGCATAAGACAGAGCAGTTCCCTTTTTCTCTCTTCACAAAACAAAGCTTCACTGCTCAAGGAATACAAGTCTACATCCTTCTTTTCCCAAAACTATTACTGAAGGCTTAAGAAGACAGATCATTTCCCTGTAGAATCCTGATATTTCTTTACAGAGTGTGTTTTCTATAACACTTAGAGGGATTTTACTCTTGCTTTTGTAAGCTTTGTGCAATTCTCATACTTCTCCCCACAGGTACTTTCAGACAGAAAACAGTTTTATTGAGGCAGACCTGATTACTTGATACAGAAACCCACACACCTTACATCGGATTTGAGTGGTTTAACTCACTTTCTCTATTGCCCTGCAGCAAATTACCTGAACACTATTCATTACACAAGTGTCTCAGTTTTCATGGGTGGCAGACCAAAGTCACGGGCAGACTTTTTCTTTAGAAGAATCTACTGGGAACTGCGCTCTTCTCACAGATTTTCTAGCAGTCACCATTTTGACAGCGTAAAGCCGTTTTCTTTGTTAGGAAAGTGACAAAGTATGTGACATGAGAGATTCAACAGTCCAAGTCCTCAAGCTGACTTGAGCAGATGCATACTCTGTGGGCTGTGCCCTTCTCTCGTTTTCCTTCTCTTTCCACAGTTGTATTTTTTGCTCTTACTTAAATGCTGTTGTCTTGCTACTTTAAAGCAAACTTTCTGCCAAAATCTTTCATAAGGGCTAGAAAGGACCTGGAGAAACACACCTACTTCTAGGTTGTATTCTTTCTTACAGATTAAAAGTTAAAGATCTAGTAATGGTAAAACAAAGAACACTCAAGGGCTAGAAATCAGGCTAGTAACACTAATAGGTGTGTCCGACATCCACCTTTTATTTTAACTAATCCACATCTTTAAGAACAAGAGTATCCAGAGACTGACAAGCAAAAGCAGAGACTCGTATTCCCCTTTCTCAGACCAACAGGTGAGCTGAGGACTGTAACACACAGCTGACCCTGTAGTTGGAGACTAAGGAATCCAGCAGGCTCAGAAACACCAAGACTCTGAACTTGTATACTTGCAAATTCCAAGAGAAAGAAGCTCTTCCAGGTTTGAATTCTGTACATATGGAAGTATTTTTATGTCGCATTACTAAAATAGCTAAAAAAGGAGGTGAGGAAGTTCATGGGTCAGGATTACTACTGTAATTTGTCTCGAGAGACTAATTCTTCACCTCAACAGTCAAAGCTACCAGAATTTCATCAGCTGGCAGGACTTCCTCTGTTCTGCTTTACTAAAATAAACAAAAAAACTCCACACATGATCCCCTGTGAACATCTTCCTCTCGAACAAAGTATGAAACATTTTACCTTCCCTTGTTTCGATGTATTAATCTTGATGGCTGATACTTTTCCCACATGATCTCCTACAAAAACACGAAGAGCAGCTGTATCCCAACGCAGAGCTGTGACTTTTCTGCCCTTGTGCTCAGAGGAAACATAAATCCGTTCTGGCTTCCCACGACGTTCCTGATTCAGCTCCCAGACTACTACAAGACCTTGGCTACAACAATTAAAAAAGAAAATACAATCTGAGACTAAGTCTTCTAATGTTTTATCAGTGATGAAGATGCATTATTCCAAAGAAACATAAAATCTAAGGAAAGCAGAATATCTCAGAGCTGGTTGTGTTTGAGGCTGCATGCTTTCAAGAAGTGTCACATTCTTAATTTTCAAGAAGAGTAAGTGTCCTTCCTTACATCACAGTGCATCAGCACCTTTGTTTGGAAGGCTACTCTAACATTTCCTGGAATTGCCAGTGAGGATGCAGAAAAATAAGCATTTAAATGGATTTTAAACAATGTAAGAGGTATTAACTACCAACCTATTCTGCCAAGTTAAACAACATACTACTTTTGATGCTGAAAGGTCTAAAAGAGCGATTTATCATCATAACTTCATATGCATTAGCTCTCCCACAGATGTTCTGTTACAGAAAAAATACTTACTCTGGAACAATTATTCCAGAAAAAAAGTTAAGCAAACTGTCTGTGCAGAGAATTATTCTGTAGGGGCTTCTACCAGTTTGTTAATTCTCTGCCCACCTCTAAGTTCTCAGCAGAGGTGAGATGTGGAAGTTAGAAGCCACTTCAAAATATTTATGCAGCATTCAGTTTTGTGTGTACAGCACTCACCTGGTGGCAACAGCAACGTAGTCTTCATCATGCAAACAACAGGCAACCCGGGAAACGGCACCCTCCTGAAAGCAAGTATGGGAGTAAGTGCAGGTGGGAGTTTTTCTTACACTGCCTTTACTACTAGGCAACTTTCATCTTTAAAACGGATTCATGTCAATAGCTGCTACCACTTTGTTGTGATGCAGTTTAGGGTTTGTTTGCAAACACTGAGCTTGCTCTAGAAAGAGGCAGCCAACAACATCATCAAGAAAAATTACTGCAGTTCATGCTCTGATTTGGAAAACACAGAAATTGGTCTCCTGTCCTCACACCTATGGAAGCTGTTTTGCCAGAACTAAAAGTGAGATGCTCCCAACTTAAAAGCCAGCCTTTCCTTTCTTTGCTTATGCAAGTAGTTCATAGTTTGGACATCCAAACACTGGTTGTTATCTACAGGTGACATGCTCTGGTTTAAATATTTAGGCAACTTTGTTGCTGCTGTCAGAAATAAGATTTTGAAAAACAAGGGTCTGACCCTCCCAAGTAATTTCTTTCACACCTAATGTAATCTATTACACCACACACTCCAGTGTGGGATACACTCCAGTGCCACAAACTTTCTTAAATGGAGCAGTCCAAAACTTCACCTTATGTGGACAATTCAGCAAGCTGAAAATGCCTGCTGACTCTTAATAAAAATTAACTTGAATCAATGTCTCTTTCCCATTTTCCCCATAAATTTTTGTATAGAATACTTTACCCTTACCTTATGAGTGAGAAAAAGCCTTTGCTTCCAGCCATCTTTCTGTATAAGGTTAAGTCCTCCCCCTGAGCTGCCCAGAGCTAGCCATCTCTTTGACACATCTATACACGTGCACTGAAGGAATAAAAACCATAATGCACAACATGGCTGCATGTAAGTACTAATATCAATATCTTTTTTTTGCATTTTTATGTTATTTTTAAAGGCTTCATTGTTTGCCACCTGTGTAACACTCCTGAAACACTGGCAGCACAGTCAGATATTAAAACAACACACTCTACTATTGGAGCAAACGGTATTAAGGCAGTGACTGTGTAAAGCTGTGTTATTACCCACAGGAGCATTAAGAAAACACATACACAGACCCTTTGCCTTCATTGCTTCTTCTTCCCAAAGTTTTCCCTCCATAAGTTAGCATGCACACACACAAAAAGAACAAGGTGATTCACAGAATTGCAGAATGGTTTGGGTTGGAAGAGGCCTTAAAGATCATCTCATTCCAACCCTCTGCCATGGGCAGGGACACCTTCCACTAGACCAGGTTGCTCCAAGCCCCGTCCAACCTGGCCTTGAACACTGCCAGGGATGGGGCAGCCACAGCTTCTCTGGGCAACCTGTGCCAGTGCCTCAGCACCCTCACAGTGAAGAGCTTCTGCCTAATAGCTCATCTAAATCTCCCCTCTGTCAGCTTAAAGCCATTCCCCCCTTGTCCTGTCACTACATGCCCTTTATTAATCCCTCTCCGGATTTCTTGTAGGCAGGTCTGATTCCTGTAGGTTAATCAGATAATAAACCAAATAAGGTTATTATTTGAATCAAGGAAAAAAAACCAAACAAACACTAGCCCCCCCCCCAAAAGCTCACCCACCACAAACTCACCTTCAGACGACCAGAATCCAGCCTGAGTGCAGAAAGCAATGGATCCAAACATTCGAGCTCCGCCAACACATGGTTGTAAGAGTCTGGAATTATTGGCGCAGAGGCCATTGATGTGCACAACTGGTGCTACTTGCTCATGTGTGTATTACAGCTTCAGCTTTCAGCCGTGCCTGCCACAAATAAAGTCAGTTCTTGATTAGTTCTGTTTTTCAGCACAACATTTGTTTTTCTGTTTTAGAAAAACCCCACTGAATGTCTTCCCCTTCAAAGAACATCAGGTTTCAGTTTGCCAAAAAGGCCAAGGGCTGCAAAATTACTCCTGCTTCATTTATGAGGAGTCGTTGTTGAAGTTCACTTCATAAAACTTAACCTATCAGAAACCAACCTTGGAAATACTTAAATTGCAACCATTAAGATATATTTATATCTATCTGTGAAAGAAATTCTGTCTACCTATGGAAAAATCCTTGGTTTATGGCAAAATGCACTCCCCCTCCCAACACACACACTTGATTTGAAACTCATTTTCTCAAGGAAAACACTTAGCATTAACATTTTATACCCACACCATCTTCTCCCCCCAAACTAAATTTAAGGAGTATTATCCTCAATTGATACTAAATCTAGAATTATCTGCATTTGTGCATTTTTAATACAACTACTCACAAACATGTACGAACTATCCTTTCCACGGTACCTCTTTTCCAGGATAGAAGATTGATAACTATTTAATTCTCAGTTTTCATTTGGTTATCAAAGCTGCAACCTCACATATTTTTCCTAAAGAGCACATACTTTAAAATAATCTCTTGTTGGGGAATTTTTAAAGCTTAGGCCTGTATGTTGCTTAAAAAACCCTCACCTTGATATACTTCATACTCAAGCCTTTGGGCTTCTAAATAATGTTCAGTATATAGTACCATAAATTAAGTAACTGCCTCCCAGAAATACTACCATGTGAAACCTTACACTTCCTTACAAGAAAAGTGAAGTTTGACTCTTACCAGGCACTAGGGAAAGGGAAGATACACATTCAGCCATAAAGACTGACAACTGTTTCTTCAAAACTCTCAAAACCATCTTAAAATTCTAAATGATGGGATCTGGGAACGACTCTGCCCCAGAAGCAAAGACTAGGCCGCCTCTGATGGCAAGAAAAAACAAATGCAACAAACTGTTTTGTTCCGGATGAGGGTAGTTGGCCCAGAAAGTCACCCCAGTGCCTGTTTTACACGCAGTCATAAGGACGGCGGCAGACAACCTCGACCAAAGAACGGCAGGCTAAGATACTAAATCCTTCCTTGAACTCCGCTCTCGGAGCCAGCAGTCGCCTCGGCCCCGCCCCTGACCACCCGCTGCCCGCCCGCTAGCCTCCAGCCTGCCGAAGAACCACAAACCCACCTTGCTTTCCCTCAGACACGCGGAGTAAGAGCCCGAACGCAGCCCTCAGCCCGAGCTGCCCGCGGAAAGCCCGGCACACGGGGCGCCGCCAGGGAACGAGC
>NW_009931470.1:0-15328 GCF_000696875.1 Nestor notabilis | reverse complement strand
TATATATTTTTTATTATATTTATTCACTTCAATCCTAGTTCTTCGTGGCCTCAGCAGAAAGCCATAGGTTGCGACCTTCCCCTGAAAACTTCAACTAAAACAGTACCAATTACATAGATTCTCAACTGTATAAGAAGGGAATGTACTAGGTACATTAGCAAGGGGTTTGACTTTGAGCATTCTTACCTGTGTGCACAATGTATTGATACTTACATAAACTGGAAAGATTCTGAGTTCTAAGCAAGAAATTTGCTCTAGAAATAAAAAATTTCATTGAGGAAATATAGATCTGGGTTGAGTTCTCAGCTTTGTCATTGATTTCTATAGCTAGTTGTTCAGAGACAAAAGGGACATAGACAACAATATGAGGATGTAGTCAGATTTTAGTGCCTTAATTCCAAGCAATGTGAAAAGCCTAGTGCTCTGGGGCTAACCACATCTAGGGTTACTTTAATCTATTTCATGTCAGAATTCTTGTGGCAATCAGAGTTTCACTTCTGCATTCACAAAAAAAGAAAGCCCTGCATTGCTTTTTTGAGACAGTGCAGGTAGGAGTGCAAGACCTACCATTCCAAAAAGATGGAGTGCAAGAGCATGTGTGACTCAAGACTGATGGCTAAGACCCTTACAGGGAGGGTCGGAAGTTCCACCTTTGGTATCATGTCTATCTCCACACTGTGCAGTGAACACTTAAATACAGCAAAAGATTTTTTGGCATCAGGAAGTAGGGACAGTCTCTTTTTACTCCACTAGCTGAAAGCCCTAAATCGCAAGTTTTACAATATTTTTCCCTCTTTGAACGACACCATTACTTTTACATTCTCCTCTGTCATGAAACAAAGTTTCTGCAGAAATGATGGCAATTCTCTTTCAGCTTCTCACCAGGTTGCAAAGATTAACCAACTCTAAACTGATCACGTACTGCTTGACAGCAATGTGTAGTTTTATGTTTCTACTGTGGTTGTATCTTTTACAAAACTTTTATTTTGCTGTCTCAGAACTATAAGCCTGTAACATGATTGCCAGATAATTACAAAACCGTAGTAATCTGAAAATTTCATATCTTGATTGATCAGTAGAATGTAGCATGATGGGCTACCTCTAAGGTAATAGTTAAAGTTTCATGGCTTGGCAGTGTCAAGTACTGTGTCTCTGAAAAAGAATGAGTGTCCTCAGAGTTGACTCACCCTTGAACACAGCGATGATGTGACAAAGAGACTGACCCTGAGTAAGTTAGTGGGTGTAAAGCTGCAACACTTCTTAAAAAAATACAGAAAAAGAAATGTGGAGATCACGATGTGGGACGAGTAGGACAATGGGAAATGAGAAATCTCATGGTTCCCTGCAAGTAATGTTGATTCTGCACTGGTTTTTAATATGTGGAGTCCAATGGGGAGCAAGGGATGACTAACTGCAGCACAGTAAACTGTATCTTCTGTCAGTCTAGGTGACTGCTATGATGGTGCACTACATAGGTGGAAGCAAACACTCTGAAGATATTTTCAGAGAGTATAAATAATAAATAGATGTACTAAAAAAATACATGCCAGTAGCAATGCTGTTATTAAAACTTTCTACTATAAGCATGGCCTTAAATTGGATACTGACTTCACCTCACTACTGCACCACATTTTTTTCTGACAGACTACTTCAGCAACATATTTCTCATTTATTATTTAAAGAGAGAAGGACTGTAAAACAGATAAGTGTCTCAACTATGGAAATAAGCCAGAATGCCTTAAATTATGTGGGGCTATAGACGCTACCTCCCATAGGATTTATATAACTTTGTAAGACCTGTCATCTCTTTCTCCATAAAATTAGAAAGAAAGATGCTGGTAATTACAGGTCTGCTTGCAACAACAGCTCCACAACATGATCTGAAATATTCTACATATTCAGAAATATTCTACACTGGGGCCCAATAGCTCTTCAGAAAAATTGCTAGAAAAAAGTAGGAATCAGTGGAAACCTTTGGTTTCAACCATAAACCAAGGAAGCAGTTAGAGGCTTACAATTCTCATTCTTTCTCTGTTTCTGCCTTTTATTTAGTATCTTTATTACTATTACTATCATTGCTGTGGTATAAAATACTGATTAAATAGTAAATAAATTCATCCAATGACTTCTCTGAAGTTTGCTTTGTGTATCGTTTCTTGAATAAAGCATGAATAAATGGTGTTGTATTAAACTAGAGTTACTGGCTATTTAAGAGTGGATAGATCTGTCCTCTGCATGCTTCAGGAGTGACCTGTCAGTCAGCAAGCCACTAACTCGACCAATCACCAAACATTTGCATACTTCAAAATTTATACAATTTCTATTATTGTCTTTATGACATTAAATTACAAACTTAAGAAAATAAGATTTGTGAATGACATATTTAAATATTGATACATTTTGCATTTCCTCTGTAGAGTTTAAAAGCTCCTGCCGTGTTACTGACTGCTCTAATTCAAATAGAGGTAGATACTGAGTGAATGGATTATGGAGATTATCTACTTGGATATAAACAAATCTCTGTTCTCTGTTTAAAGTGATAGCCTCCTTCCTAAAGAAATATGAAAATGACAGCACTTGCTCTTGCTGTTTGTTATTAAGCTTATCTGCATTTTTTCAATTATGAAATAACTCATCCTAGAAACTCAAGGGAATGTGAATTATTAACTGCGCTAAACCATACTTGTACTAAAATCTAACAGGAAATCACAAGATTAGTATCAACTAAGCAGTGAATATACCTTTTGAGTTTTATTCAGGAAAGGCAGACATTGTTTCTTTTATACAGAAATGCACAAGTTATACTCTGGTTTAATGCATTGAGGTTTATATACAAACAGTCTCTAAACAATTTCAATTATTTTTTAAAATTAATAACTAGAAAACATTAAAAAAACTATTATATAGGGAAGGTACTGGCTTTAGACTGTGACGGTTGGTTATCAGAAAGATTAAATTATATCTTTAAATTTGAAGCAAACAAGACTTTAACACAACTAGGTTGGAGATTATTCAATGCATTGCATTGGTCTACTGCACTGTTAAGTTTCTTAGAAGGAGGCTATTAAGCTTACTAAGCCACCATTCTATATAATCATAGAAGCAGAGTTAACCCTAGACTCAGAATTACCTTATTTATATCAGTATCACTGCTTTACCTTGGAAATTGGTAAAGTAGCAGATTACCTGTGTTTCTTTTGTAATTCAGCATATAAACAGGACTGCAGGAGTCTGACCATCAGTCCCTAGGATGTTTGTACGTCCAAAGAATACAATATATTTGAGAAGTTTCCAAATTTTCTTTGTAATAGTAAATTAAATTCAGTGGAATTGATTTTGTTTAGCTGACTTTTTAATTTTTAGATTTTAGAAGATTGATTAATTAATTTCACCAAGTCCAAAATACGTGAAAAATAATTTACAGACTTGCATACTTCTGGGTACAATTTCAACTGCCTTTTTCAATGACGTTTTCAAGAATGTTTTATCATAGTGCCTGTTCAATTGATTGGACTCCTATTTCCAATAAAAACATGTTATTAATAAATAGAAAACCAACTGGTAGAGCCTGATCTTTTGCAGTTTCATATCTGACCAAAACTAATTCTACACAATCTCATATTTTCTTTCTCATTTTAAAAATTATTTCTGAGGAAATGTGTTTGGCAGGAAGTTTGACATCATTGATTTATCAAGACACCCTAATTAGCAGTTCTCTTTCCCTAACCTAAAGTTTCTCAGTTCTTCAATATTGCAAGCTATTAATTGAATGTGTGCCTTGTTAGCTTGAGCAGGGTTTACATTCTGTATTTCAGATGGTAAACTACTCTGAAAGGTTTTCTTAAGAAAGACAGTACCGCTGGCAGAACTGGCAATGCTGCTCTATAATAAAGTCTGCCAGACACTTAATACTTAAATCCTGCTACAGAAATTTGGTCCATATCTGAGGGGACTGTGGCCAGCCCCAGTGGTGGCTTGGAAAAGGGAAATGAGATCTCCATGGCTATATTATATAAGCTGGAGAATATGTAACACACCAACCTGTAAAAATGGGTGTGGTAGAGAGGAAGGGATATAACTCCTTCTTTTTGTTAAATAACATCTGTGTGACTGGAGGCAGAGTCAATGGCAGGTGAAAAGAAAGTAGGTAAGAAAGGGTTCATCTGTAAGAGTTTCATCTTGGAAATACTCATGTAAAGAAGACAGTCATTTTCTCTGACTTTCTAAACTACCATTTCCATAGGGCCATATAGAAGTCAAATACAGTTGACTTCGGTATGGTCCTTAGACTTTGTACAATTTATGCTGCTTTACAGGCACTTACTTGGCTGTTTAGTCCTCATGCTCCCCTTAAATCCTACTAATTTCAGTTTGGTTTCCAGCCATAATGCATGTCTCTTTCTGTGAAATTCATTGGAACTGGGTTGTGCCATACAAGTCTCTTTGGTTTTTGTTTTAACCCTTTACAATGCTACAAAACAATTTCCTTGCAATCATTGGTCCTGCTCCTGGCATTTCTGAAGATATTCAAGTAAGGGATACCTTATGGATGGATACAATGGCAGGAAGATTAACCAGTGTGTGGGTTATGCCAACGTGTGTTTCTCTGTAAGATTGTACAACTTATCCAATGAAGCATCATGCAAGGGTATGTGTGGTTTATTGTGTGAAAGGCTTATTGCTTTGTTCGCACCCTGTACAACATCAGCTCTTACAATGAATTGTCCATAAAGGCAAAATGAGTCTCCTGAGTTATTTTAAGCTGCTCAACAAAATGACAAAACAGAAAGTGTGTATACCTATACATTATACATATGTGCATACATATTACACTGGATTTTTTTTAACAGGAGGAAATGACATAAACTACATACAGTAGTGGGGGGAAGGGGGAAAGGTGTTACAGTGAGATTAAGAGATTGGTACATTCAAAGTTATTCCGAGTCTTCCTAACAGCACTCTCTGTGTTGCTATGGAAAAGATGTTCTAGGTAAACCACAGCTCGTGAACCCAGAAGTGATTAACTGTTTTGAAAGGAACAAAAACTTCAGGGACTATGGGATATGATCCTTTTTCTTGTGTAATACATCAGCCTTTCTGACTTTCAAAAGGACAGCAAAGCCGAACAAAATAACATACAGCTCTTTTGCTGATGATCTGCTACGTTTATTATGTCAAGAAGTCAAGTTTCCAATGCAACCCACAGTCGAAGAAGCAAGTAGGACCTTGTAATCTTTCTGAATATCAGCACTGCATGTGTCATATGCCACAGCCTTCCCCGTTTTTGGTTTGTATGACACTCACCCATTCATATGAGCACTTGCATACACTCTATGAAACACTACAGCAGTTCACTGAAAACTTCCATTCTGATTATACTACAAATTTTAAAAACATAAAAGTATAAAATGATGTACAAGAGAAGTGAGATTATTAGATCATCTACTATATCTCATATTTCTGTGAGGTAAATAATTACCTTACCAAATAACAAGTTGCTTAATTAGTAAAAATTCATTGCCACCCCTATTGTTTCAATTGAAGAAGCTAATTTTCATTTCTCTTCTGAAATCATCTTGCATGATTGGAGTAGAATGCCAGCTGTATTGCCCTCCTGAGAAAATCCGTAGAGATTTTATCAGCATGAGATGCAATCATTCTTCTGTGGGTGCTATGCCCACTGAAACCCGTCATTAGTACTTCTAAAGTGTTCCAATTATACAGTGTCACTTCCAGTTATTAAAACTTCTCCTGGTTTCAACTCGTCAAAAAGATTTGTGTGTGTGTGTGTGTGTGTGTGTGTGTGTGTTCCCAAGCAGGGATTGAGTTGCAGAGAGCAAAGGGACTTCACACAGTAAACTATGATGTGAGAAGTGTGCATCCTCTTCTCAAAAGGAGACTTGAGATAGCAGTGTATTTTGAGTGGTAAGTATTACTAAAAAAAAAACCCAGAGAGTCACTCACAGTACCAGATACTCATATGAGAGTACCAATTGTTTAGCTCAGAGAAGAAAACAGCTCTGGGAAGACTGCAGACGCAATGCAATGCTCAGATGATTATCTGGGATACTCTGGTGAGGTCAGTGGAATGTTTGGGATCACTCAAACGCCTGAATTTCACTTCCATGCCTCTGGAAGATGCTAAATGCTCTTTGGACCTTGTCCCAGCTGCTTCACATAGCCCAGTAGTGAAATTAATTGAAATTGCTCATTCTAAATTATTTATCAAAATTAGCTTTAGAAAATGTCACTAAACTTCACACCACAGCAGGAGAAATGCACTGTAAAATGAGAGATTTTCAACGAAATGGCAGTTTTATGAATTATACTTTAAAGAAGCTGCAGGCTTTTATATGCACTATCATGTTTAATGCTCAGCTTGGCCCTGCTCTTCAAGCAGTGTTATACCAAATTTTTCTGGGCAGTCACTGCTGCACTTTTCTCATCTGTTTAGCCATCTGGGTCCTGTGGTGCCATATACATGGTATATCATAAAAGAGAAGTGCCTGGCCTTTTGTGCATGCTGCCACATGCAGAGCTGGGGAGGCAGCTGAGGAAGAAGCAGTGTGCTGGAAAGGTCTGTAAAACCACTGGGCAGCATTGCTTTGTGCTGCTAAAGGGATCTGCTGCATCTGGAGGGAAGAATTAACTTCCTTCAGAAGAGAGCAGAGAAAGGAGCCAACGTTTAGTCAACAGGGAAAAGAATGAGAAATGAAGTAACAATGGAAGGGCATGATTGGTATTTCCACTAACAATTCTGGCAGCAGGCAACCTCATCTGAACTGTATTCTCTCCATTAACAGATTACTCCAAGAAAGCAAAGGAAAAAACTACTATGAAAGACATTAGCAGGGACCATACTGTGCCTGACTCCAGAGTGAGTGGGTACCAAAATCTTGATCCCTGCATGCCAAGGAGGTGACGGCTGAACAGAGAAACCTGGTGCTCACAGGGCTTGGACAAATACCCTGATGGCCTACAAGACATTCTTGTGCTGAATCTCCTGCCAGGACACCAGATGACATTCTGCTTCCATAGAGAGTTACTTGGGACCCTTACAGTGTGATGGTTTTGGCTGGGGTAGAGTTAATTTTCTCCATAGTAGCTGTTATGGGGCTGTGTTTTGGGTTTGTGCTGGTAACAGTGTTGATGACACAGGGATGTTTTCATTACTGCTGAGCAGGCCCTTTCTGCTCCTCACCCCACCAGTGAGCAGGCTGGGGGTGCACAAGGAGTTGGGAGGGGGCACAGCCGGGACAGCTGACCCCAACTGACTCAAGGGGTATTCCATAACATATGAAGTCATGATCAGCACATAAAGCTGGGGGAAGGAGGAAAGGGAGGGACATTCAGAGTGATGATGTTTGTCTTCCCAAGTAACTGTTACATGTGATGGATTCCTGTTTTCCTGGGGAACGCTGAACACCTGCCTGTGCATGGGAAGCACTGAATGAATTCCTTGTTTTGCTTTGCTTGCATGCACAGCTTTTGCTTTACCTGTTAAGCTGTCTTTATCTGAACCCACGAGTTTTCTCATATTTATCCTTCCAGCTATCTTCCCCCATCCCAGTGGAGGGGAGTGAGCGTGTGTGGTGTGATGCTTAATTATGGAGTAGGTTTAAACTACAATAAGAGGCACAGGATGGGGCTGTCTGACTACAGACAGCTTTGGCTCCTGGTTCGTGACTCATTTTTCTTCTCTTAGCAAACAGCCTGTGGGAGATAACTAGCATGTCAGGCAGCAACCTGCTCCTGAACTGTGACTGCTACAGGCTCTCAAGTTCCCCGCTGGGAGCAGGTCCCCTATCACAACACTGACTGCAAATGCAGATGAGTACACATCATGCTTTATATGTATGTGGTCTTCAATACTTTTTCATTTGCAGACCTTAGCTGGTATATCTGGATTTCTACTTGGTGACTTTAAACCTGCCAACACTAGACCAGCTTTCTTTAATCTGTTGTTTGATGAATAATTTAAGTCAGTATGTCCATTTTTATAACAGCTCAGTGAACTGGAGCAGGCTACCAATCTGGCTGGAATGCAATATGCCTAAAGCAAATCAGTCAGGGCAGCTCCTCATTCTGGTTTACCAAATAGCCACATAAACACGGCAAAAAGTAATTTGGGGACAGAAATGAGTGGCTGTGTTCCTTTTTTTTGCCAGAAGAAGTGGCTTATGATGATCTAATGCATGTGCTGAACTGTAGCCTTCATTGCCTATTGTGCCTATTGTGCCTATTGCGCAGTGCCTTCAGCACAGATCCCAGACTGTGGGATCCAAAATGTGGGAATTTTTTTAACCACAGCATGAAAACTACTGCCCTAAGCATAAAACAAAGCAATGGCATGCTCTTGTGCCAACTCTGACTCACTGTGAGTAAAACATGTTTGGATAAACTGCTCCTCTAGGGGTGTTTCTGGTGGATAAGGTATTGTGTAAGTGCTACCTGGGTTGTACTTAATGGGCATAATTAAATGAAAACTGGTGAACACAGTGACCCATGCAGCCATTCTTCCAAGAGCATGGTTTCATTATTCAAGGTGGTCTGCTCCTCAGTGTTCTGAGCTCTTCTGTGAATGGTCACCTGGGATACATGATGTTCACAGAGTGCTCTTTTGATATCCACTGCATTCCAGAAAATATGTAGGGCTCTATGCCAAAAACTGGAGAAAGTGTCTCAGTACTATGCAGTTACAGTGAGAGACATGATGGTGGTAAGGCAGCCCTGGAGCAGGCTTATTTATGCCCAACATCCTCATTAATTCCTCTTTTCTCAATTTCTGAAAAGCGGAAATTATGAAAAATACTTAGCAAGAAGTAAAAGACTTTGCAGAAGTAACTATATAGGATGCTTAGCCTGCCTAGATTCAATCCTGAAAAAGCTAATTTACTGACAGCATCAAACCACCACAGTCAGTGTGCCACTAAATGACCATATGCCTCCAAAAAAGACACTTACACAAGTTTTTTATGACCCAGTTCTGCCACCCTTGCTCATGCTGACTGCTGCTTTGCTCCACTAGTAAACCCATTCCCACAGACTCAGGGGGCTGCTCACAGAATTAGGAGCTCCTGATTTCCTGATGGGTCAAGTTGACAGAATTAGGTTTTTAACAGAGAACAAGGGGGAAGAATGTTTCCTTATTTCCAATGCATTCCTCAGTCTGAATGTGTCAACAGATGGAGTGGGGATTAGTTATAAAATAACATGGCTTCTTAGCTTATGTAAAAAGCAGTTGATGTGCTGGGGATTTTTCTGATGGCTCATTAAATGTACTCAGGCAAACTAAAGGGTGCTTGCAGAAGTAAAATGCTCATCTTCAGTGAGTGCTTGTCTTTGATAGATAATGTCAGGGTGATGTATACATGTTTAGAGAAACATGCAGAGAACTGTTCGCAAAGAAATAAAAGCCATTATTTACTCTTAAAAAATCCAGCCTGAAATTCTAGCTGTTGATGTGAGGCAGGAATCAGTGCTGCTCACTATGTTTTTCACATCCTGCTGAGGCTGTCTACACGGCCTTTTGCAGACTGACATATGTTCTCTCTGCCTTTGCTCTGAAGCAGCAGCCATGTAGCTATGGCTTACATGCCACACAGTGCAGTGCTCTGCTCCAGCTGCACAGCAGGGTCCAAAGTGCAGGGTGCATGTTGCTGTGGGGCTTATCCTACTCTGTGGCTCACAGTCTCAGTGTTTCCCTTGCCAGGCTCTGTTAAACCAAGGACTGAGCTTTTATAGCTGGACAGGCAGATAAACTCAACATCTGAGGATACAGGTAAAATGCCAGACCAAAATTGCTACTTTTACTAGTACAATATTTATGGTGAGGGCCCAAATTCATGGGCAGTATTTAACATTAGGCATTCCTACCATGCTAACAATTTTGTTCCTCTCTCCTTCTCCCTGCCCCAAGTGAGGGGGCTGCTTTCAGATTTGCCCATGGGGCTCTCTGGGACTCCTTATGAACCTAAGACAAGGACTGATATGGGTGAAAAATGCATGGGGAAAGGCAGGATAGTTTTATATTTCAGCAAGATCATTTCCTTGATTCAGTTCACAGAGGCAAATGTATTTTAGATCATTCTGTGAGCGAATGAATCCTTATCATCAAGCTGCAGAAATACTAGGGTCTTATTGCTCTTAATCAAGATAACAGCACTGTACAAATGCCCCATGCTCTCCTCAATGCCATCCTTTCACAGCTAATCTTCCACTGGCAAGCTGACTGCTGCACAGAAGCACCATTGCTTGCCCTCTACACAGATGTTGAACTGATGATACCAGGATACGTTTCCTTGGTTAGAAGTGTTCTGTTCTTCAGGAGGTACTGTAAAGACGAGAGTCCTACATACCTCCACAGCCCAGGATTTCATACCTGAGGCACACATTGCAGGGCTAAAAGCCAGATGAGTTCAGGAGTCCTGTTAGCTAGAAGTAACAGGTTGCCACACAAGCAGTTAGATCAGTCTGGGTTTGTCTCAGCACCTGGGAACATTTTTCCCAATAGGCACCTTCTGAAATTGAATGTAACACTGATACTGTGACTTAGTATCTTTCTTAGAGTTGCTGACTGCCTCCCACTGCTCTTGGTAGTGGTAGAAAGGCTTCAGTATTTAGGAAGAATGGAGAAATATCGATAGAGTCTTCAAATTCATAAAGCCCTTTGTTAATTCTTTTTCTCCCTCATATATACACAATGATTGAATTACGTAAGTTCTCTAATTCTTTTAAATAACAGCACTTGACATTTTCCCTGAGGGCTATGTAGCAAGTGTGGCTTTACAATAAGAATGGTGTCATTAATAGATTAATAGCTGCAATAATGCATATAACAGCATTGGCAGGATGGGTGAACTAATTTAGGTAAAATGAATGGGGTTTTGCTTTTGTTCACCCACTTACTTAGATTTTTAAATGGTTACACAGGACACAGGAAAAGACAATTCTTGTCCCCATTCTCCCTGTATTTTCTCTTTCCCCCTGACATTTTCATTTTCAGCTCTATTCTGGTTTCTGCTCCTTGCTCTTCTTCTTGAAAATTATTTCTTCTTGAAAATTATTTCTCTTCCTGCTCCTATCGAGGAGGATCAACACGTTTTTACATATCCTGGTAGTTAGTGTGCAAAATGAATAGCCCTACTGATGCTAGTATTTGCTCAGCATTTTCCCCATGATACATCTATAAACCAAGTAAATGTATACTCTAGTTGGTTATACTTTTATCATGCACATTTTATAGAAATCACGAGAGAAGAGGAGGAAGGTCGGTTTAAAAGCACTGCATGGAACAGCTCACTTCTACATTAGCTTCTCAAGGACTGCAGCAACAAGTTTGATGCAAAATCCCTTTTTAATTTTAAAGATGATTCTTATTTCCTGATTAGTATTCCAGGCAGGACCTTTCCTTGGACAAATGTTTAATTTAAGAGAAAACATGAGCTGCTTTTGTCAGTTTTCCAAGTATTTAAGTGTTTATGCCATGACCCTAATGGACTAGGTATGATGCATCATGTTCCTGGGTATTAGAAAATCACTGTGTGTGCATCAAGATTTAGTGCTGAGTTATGCATGCATCTCACAACAAATAGGATATAGCCATGTCCAAACAGACAACTGGAATTATGAGAGAGAGAATTTGGGGCTGGGATTTCTCTTAGGTCTGTATAATGCACAGGGCTGTCAACTGCTTCTCTTTGCAGCCAGCAGAACATAGTGGTATATGTGGATGTACTGAGCTGAGCACATTACCGAGGTGCTTCAAAAGTATAATATAACTGCCACAGCTTAAAGCATCTCCTGGATGTCTTGTCAAGCTTCTGCCTGCCAGCGTGTTAATTTTTGCACACTTCTACTAGGTCCTGTCTTTTACTCCAGGCAAACTGCTTACTGAAAAGACATGGGTAACCGCGTGCAGGACTGGGTGCTGTAGGAGAGGGTTCAGATGAGACTGTGTTCACAAACATATTGCATTGAAATGTGCTCTTCAGGTAACAAGAAGGGTGTTTTGATTTTTCCCAGGTGCCTCATTTTGTGTGTTGCTGAAAGGTTGTTTCTAATACAAAATTTCTTCATGAGGCATTCCAGTGCATCAGTCATCAAGACTGAAACAAAAAGTTTATGAACACATTTCAGAGATGCAAACAATTTCTCAAATAGCTGCCATTAATCTGTGCTTCCTGCACATTCCTCAAAAAAGCAGGTATTTTAAGACACTTCTGGGGCCCAGAGAACAACACTACCAAGCTGTCCCAGCTCCAACTGACTGTATGGCCCCTTCTCACACGCCACCAGTCCCTTCTCTCCCCCTTGTCACACACAGTGCCCTGACCTGTAGGACATTACCTGCATGAAGGTGCCTGGGGACAGGTTCTGCCATGGGCCCAGATGGGTCTGGTCTGGCACAGGGGACCCTACGGGCTTCTGTGGCACTGGGAAGGGCAGGGGCACCCCTGCCCTGGGCCTCCTACCCCTGTCATGGTGCAGGGCTGCCTTGGTCCCTGCACAATTCACACATGGTTGCTCACCAACAGTTTGCTTTTGTGGCCAGTATTCTGACTGGCACCTTTCTAGAAAGTCATAGTTAATGTCAATTAACAATTAGTTAATTAATTATCTAATTAATGCTAATTAATGATAATAGTTTTTCCAAACATGTCCGGAAGAAATGAACGTTTTAAAATTACTGGGTTTTATGTCTGGTGCTGGAGTGTGAGCTTGTCCACAGCTTTTGCTATAGTTATGTGTATATATGTGTGTATATGTATATACGTATATACACGCTTGTATATAGATAAGGCATGGATTCTGCTGTGTCTAGCAGAGTTTGCTCTAGTACACCAGCCATCCATCAGTCCAGGCACTTGTAGGCACTTTCTCTCTTTTTAGGAGCCTCTTTTTGTGAAACCTATACAGACCTTTCTGGTTTTTTCTTCTTTTTTTTTTTTATTCCTTCCTTTTCCCCCTAGAAACTCCTTTGCCAAATTTGGCTGCAATTCTCCGAACAGCTGATAAGCTACAGCACACACGCACGTTTCACAAGCAGTTACGTCAGCCTGATTCCCTTAGGAGCCAACCCACACACCAAGACCAGTTCAGCAATATCTACCATGTAAAAAATCACCAGTTCCCTCTAAACCTGAATAAAACTGATCTCCTTTCTTGCCACCTCTCTACCCAGCAGTTTCCCAGATAGACAAAGAGTTTTGCTGAAGGGTGGTTGTCCAAAGGAAAGGGCAGCTAGAATACTCAGATCTGGAGAAAAGCTGTGAAGTGCCATGTGCTGTCAGTGAAGGAAAAGGGACAGCCCTGAGCTCCTGGTCCTGCTGCAGATTTTGAACAGATAAATTATCCTAGTGCCTGCACTAGGATAGTGCCACTGCTGCACCTGCACGTCAAAGAACTGGTTTCAAGGTGATGGTCTGGGCTGTAACAGCTTGTCAGATACTGACACATCCATCCTTTCTCCCACTGTTTGTTTGACATTGTTTAGCTAGACAGTAAATTTTTTGATGTATAGATCAACTCTAAGTATCTCTTTAAAATGGGATTCTGTTCCTGACTTTCTACTTTCATCTACTGGTAATTATCGGTAAGCATACTGTTTGCAATATTATACTACGGTTCATAAGGTTGCAATAAAATTAATTCACATTCACTGTAATTAAACATACCAACTTTACTTGCCATCTTCATTATCTTTAAACTACCTTTGGTGATTTAATTTCAAGCTATTATCAATTTCCCAGACCTAGGGACCAGAAGATATTTTCTTACACATCTTATAACTATCTCTACATAATATATGAAAGAGGCATCAGATGAAGAATAAGTATTAAGAGCTATAGTTAAAACCTTCCTGTGACTTCTCCCTAGACAAAGAGGATAAAATTGTAATAGTATCAGAATCCTTCACTCTCACAAAGAGAGCTGAATTCCCCGGCTGACGAGCGGGTAGACCATGCAGCATGAGGTTTCCGTATTATGATGAGATTGAAAGACTCAGGTTAAATGCAAAGCTGAAATCTTCAGGGCAAAACTACAATATTCTTGAGGATTTCTTCAGTCCAAAGAGGAAAACTTTCTGCATCATTAAACAGAAAGGAAAGTTTCATGGCTTTTTTCTGGAACAGCTGATGTCAAGATCTTTTGTTATATCACAAATATATGCACAGCAATGCACAGGCAATAAAATCCATTCTGATTGCTGATACAGGGAAACATATAGTCTCGAACAACTCACAAACAAAATGAGCAAAGAGAAGCAGAAAAAAACCCTTTACAGCATAAAAAAGAAAATGACAAACAATAATTTGACAGACTCTCCCTTACACCCATGCAGGCTTTTAAGATGGTTGACAAAACATTGGCTATATTTTATTTCCCTGTTTTCTTCTTATGTGCAAGTCCTGGCTTCCCCTGGGAAAGAGAAAAAAAACATTGTCACAATGAGGGAGATGGGAAAACATGGGGACTAGCAAAACAAATCTGGAAGGTTTAATTTGATATGAAACTCAACTCTACATTTGAGCATCATACAGCATTTAGACATCTTTACTGAAGTCTTTCTTAGCCAAGCCAAGCCCATACATAAATTCTGATTATGTTTTATGTCCAGAATTAGGATAGGCATTATGGATTTGTTGCCTCTTAACAAAAATTTTGACAGAAAGAAAGATTTTTTGGTAAGGAATATGGGAATGTTTTGTCTTTTAAAAGCTTCAATATATACTACAGAAATACATGTGCTAAAGAAAAAAGATCAAGTCCTGGAGCAGCCTAGAAAGACAGGAAATTATAGACAAGAAAGCAAAAGAGAATTAGCGATGTATCAGAGTTTCAAGGGGTGACAGGCCCAGAAAATCTGACCTGAAAATATTCAAGCTAGCTCAGGAATTAGAAACAACACAGGCAGTCTTCACTAGCAAATGCTCAGACCACACCACCCAAGCCTTGGAAGGCCAACGCAGGGACTGTGAGAACGAAGACCTTAGGCCCACTGTAGGAGAGGATCAGGTTCGAGACCACCTTAAGAACCTGAACGTGCACAAGTCCATGGGACCTGATGAAATCCATCCACGGGTCCTGAAGGAGCTGGCAAATGAAGTTGCTCGGCCACTGTCCATCATATTTGAAAAATCATGACAGTCAGGTGAAGTTCCAGATGACTGGAAGAAGGGAAATATAACCCCCATTTTCAAGAAGGGGAAGGTGGAAGACCCAGGAAACTATAGACCAGTCAGTCTCACCTCTGTGCCTGGCAAAATCTTGAAGCAGATTCTCCCGGAAAAAAACTCTGAGGCACATGAAAAACAACGAGGTGGTT
>NW_009931469.1:38963-60067 GCF_000696875.1 Nestor notabilis | reverse complement strand
GGCGGCCGAGAGCCCCTGGTACCCCGCGGTGCCGGCCCTGAGCCCCGCTATACCCCAGAGCATCCCCCCCTAATCCCGCACCCTCTGGACCACACCGTAACCCCAGCGGCGGTGGAGACATCTCCCCCTAAACCGCTCCTATTACCAGTGCGAGGAGAGCCCCCCCGCCCTCCTTGAAACCCATCGCTGGGGTCGTTTTGATCTCTCGGCCTGGATGCAAATCGTGCCAGAAAAAGACGGGACTGAGCTAAACTAAACCAACTGGAAAATAAACTGTGGAGGCGTCTGCTCCGTACAGATGAACTGTTACTATTATTTATTATTTACTTCCAAACAGGACTCGGCTGATGCAGCAAATTGCTCTCTTCACAGGGTAAAAATCAACCTGGCAGAACTCACCAAACAGACTAAACAAATGACAAGAATATAATGCTGCCTCAATAGCTGTGCTTTTGTATAATGTTGTTACTGCTGTTGCTGTTGTTTATTAGATCTCTTATGTGATATGCTCCAGCATGAAGGCCTCCTTGAAAATTAAGCTGTCCCAATACTGATAGGCACCAGGAGAACCCCTAAATCCAAGCCAAAACATCTATTTTATCTGTTTTGTTAGGATTATGAAATCACACCCTCTGTTATTATTATTATTACTAAATATTTTCACTCAGTGTTTCCTGACAGCATTAAATCTTGATATACAAAATCAATGTGAAAAAACATTCAAGACTAAACATAACCCCCCCCGAACCAGAAACGAACAAAGCAGCTGACCATACTGTTTTGATATTTTACATATTTATATCATTGTTTTTAACATTAAAGTTAATTCATTTAAGAAATCCCAGACGGATTACTCCTCCAACCAGGCAATAACTTCAGCCTCATTGACTTCAAAGACAGTGTTGACTGAGGCAAACCTTCAGGACTTGACCTACATGGTCATATTCATGCCATGGATTGTGATAAAATCACTCCAAACTTGCGCCAGAATGAGAGCTCGACCGCACGCTGCATCTCAAGGGATGGTGTGTGAAATGTTTCCCAGCCATTTCACCACGAAGGAATCAAGGACTTTGTCTCAAGGACATTGCCATCCAGGTGATCCAGCCCCAAAACTGTTTACACAACCTTCCGTTCCCATGTGGACTGAAGTCCAAAGCAGCCTGAGTTCTGGCTCAGATGCAGGATGCTGGCCCGTCGTGGGTGGGCTTCCCACCATGTTAGAGGGGCTTGGCTGTAGAGCTCCTACTCCTCACCTTGTTTTTCTGGGTCATGCACAGAGACTGAGGTTTAAATCCCACATAGACCGTGGCTTTCTTATCACAGACTGTTGAGAGACTGGGGTGAACTGTCTGGCCCTGAATCAGCTCCAGTCTGGAAGAAGAGACATCTTCCAACCCAAGCTGTGCCCAAGCACGGCATCAAGCATCCACCTCAGGTTGGACACAGCAGATAAATATCCTCTGATGGATCCACTCCTTCCATCCTCAGTCACTTACTGAAAATCCCAAGCGTGCCTTTGTAGACTCCAACATCTCCCAGACTGTGGCCTTTTCTCCTCCAAATAAAGCAGCAAAATCCCTTCTGCAGCCTTTCACCAGTGGGAAGTTCTGGGAGATGGAGGATTACAGAGGTGGTACCCAGGATTTTCAAAAGCCCCCAGGTGCCTGTACACCTTTAGATCCCCCTTAAACCCCTGCCTTTAGGCATCGAGAACCTCTTTAGGAATCTGACTCCAAGTGATGTTGCAAAGGGATTACATGAGGCAGGGAATGGAGCCCACAGCTTCCATACCCCAGGCTAAAATAACCAGAAAATAACCCCTACTGACTCCAAAATGTCAGCACAATTACTTTTTATGCTGGGGCTTAGGAGTGCATGACAATCCAAAACCATGCTGTGGACTTCATCCATCTCATTCCCAATACCACAGAGGAGGAATAACTGTAAAACATTGATACAACAAAAACTATTAATATTCCTGAAACAGCTCCTAGTTTATCAGAAACTAAATCTCACACTGTTTTCCTAACAATTCTACCTAAATAAGGAAACACGCAGAGCTGTGTTTTTACTGGGCTGGCTGTAATGTGCAGGATGATTGAGTAGTCTGAAAGTCAACAGCCCCGTTTGCTCCTGCACCCCACGGTCCTGGGACAAGGCTGTGGGAAAACAGCTTTCTGGAGCTGACAAACAAAACAGAATGCTAAGCAACCAAGTACGTGTCTCCACGTGGCCTCAGAAGGAGCCTAGCAGTCCATTTGTATCCCACGTGTCCCCAAAGCCCTGTTTCCAGACCATGGCTTTTCAGGTTTTGCGTAGCTGTGATGGTCTAGTGAGCATCCATCCCCAGACTGACTTTCCTCATGTCTCTGAAACCCCCAACTGGATTGTTTCCAGCTTTCTTACCTCTTTTCTCCCAGGAGCTGCTCACCTCCATCATCACAGTACTCCATTTTTCCCTATTTTCTCCCTTCCATCTTATTTTGCCTTTTACAGAAGACCTGGCAGACACAACACCTCCAAGCTGTAACTCCTAACCCCTTTCACTGATTCTTTTCAGACTGCAAGTGGTTGAATTCCCCCATCACACCGAGGGCTGAGGCCATCCAAGTGACTTGGGTTGGCAGCGGTGCCTTGCAGGAGCACGAGGCCCCATGGCACGGGTCCATAGGGACATGCCACCGGAGCAGAGGGTGTGCAGGACCGGGTGGCTGGGCGCAGCTGACGGAGCATGTGAAGGTGATGGAAGGGCACGGCCAGGATTAGGCACATTCTCCCGTTTATGCAGCCCTCCTCGTGTTACCAAATGGGAGCAGCCACATGGGGTCAGCCTGAGCATCCATCTAGGATGAGGGGATCACTCTGGACATGGAGAAAAGGTAAATAGCACGATTAACAGGGCAGATTTCCCTGGGCGGATCAGTTCTGATAAAGCACGTGGTATGGGACAAGATAGCATAGAAAATGTCATGACCAGGCAGACAAGGAGCACAACACACACCTCTCCACCTGCACACCGTCAGAGTCACTGAGCCACTTGGGTCTGTAGTTAAGGCTGAAAATGTATTTTTCAGTGTTTTGTGAGAGCTGAATCACCATCTCCTCTATCTGTGGTGACCAAGACCTAGCTACAACCTAGGTAATATTCAGAGAGGAGGTATGGGCAGATGGAAAGATGAACCTGAAATCTGTATTTTTTTCTTAACCAAAAATGACATTTCTTCTCCCACATATGCACGTATTCCCTTAGACTATGCTTTGCTCTAAGCAGTGTTGCAAAGAAACAAATAGTTCAGCATATGTATAAGGTTAACATTTATACCTGAAGCATGAATGCCATTGCCAGCCAAAGAAGAAAAGATAGTAACAGGGTTAAATGTCCTGTCAACCAAACCTTGGGTTCTGTGCAGGATGTGGGAAAGGTCCCACTGCCCCATGGCCCTTGCACTGGGGCTTCCAGGGCTTTTTGCAGGCGTTAATGACCCCTCTCTGAAGTACCACCAGGAGAAGGTTCCCAGCGTTTCCCCTGAGGACCAGCCACATACACACTGCCCGGCCTCACTGTGCCTGGAGAATGTGCTTGGATTTCTCATCGAAGCTAAATTTGCACATGATGGCATCTGCAGGAAATGCTTTCCACCATCCCCAGTTGGCCGGGAGACCCTATCTCTCTTGGCCAGGTTAGGCACACTGTGTCAGTGCTCCCTGGCACCAGGGAAATGTGACAGCCCTGAGCAGGGTACGGGCAGCGCGCAGGGAATGCCAGCCCAGGAGGAGCAGCACGAGTCCCTCACGCTGCCTTCTCAGGAGCTGCCAAATGAAGTTCAAGGTCTCAGTGTCCACAACACACTGCTCAATGGATTAGTTCAGGTCTCCAAGACGGATTATAGCAAAGGACAACTCGCCTCTCCAGGCTAAGATGAACTCTCAAAGGCGAAGCTTGCTTGTGCAGAAGAGCCAGAGCATCCCAGGGCAGCTCTGGGAAGTATAGACCAATATTCCCTTGGTGACAGCATTAAACATAGAATCATAGAATTGTTTGGGTTGGAAAAGACCTTAAGATCATCTAGTTCCAACCTCCTGCCATGGACAGGGATGCCTCACACCAGACCATGTTGCCCAAGACAGCCTTCCCTCCTTCAAAAGTGTGTATAAGAAGGTCCTAATATAACAAAACAGTAAAAACCATGCAAAATTCTCCTTCCTTGCAGGACAGGTATGCACAAGAAAGGGCTTTTAACAAGCAATACAGATGGAAGAACACAGAGAAGGTTTTGGAGACACAAGTCCAAAGCTTCATCTGCTCTTTGTCTGGCTTCTCTCAGTAGATCCAAGAAAATATATTATGTCTCCTAACAAAATTTGGGCAATTTTCCCTTCCACCCAACCACTACACCACCATGACTGCTACAGCAGGAAAAAACCACCCCTGACACTCAGCATGCTGTTTCCACACTCCCGGAAGGTGCTCAGCAAGTTGGATGAGGAATATGGTATAAAAGGCTTATGGCAGATTGGCCTTCCATCTTTCTGAAAGAACTATACTCCTGCTTTCTTTAATTGTATCTCATTCTTCTTTCCCACATCCCATTGCATCACCTGAAGCAATTTGCTTATCCTCAGTACTTTTTCCCACTCTTAAGTGCGTGCAGGCAGTTCCCTTACTCAGCATTTGCTCAAACTACAAGTAGTTAAAGTTTCCAAATGTTCTCCATAAACACATCCTTCCTCAGGCCCCTTATCCTCTATATCACTCAACACTGGTTTCTTGGAGTCAGTCTGACACTGATGTATGAAGGGTTTGATTTTGCTTTCCTTTTACATCTGGCTAGTACAAGAATAATCCCGGTGGAGCCATTGGAATCATTGTGAGAAAAAGTCTTGATCAAGCCAACAGACTCATCTGTGCAGCAACTATTCACTCCAGGTAGTGAGAGCTGAGGGCTCAATATGCATCCCTGCATCTAAACATCTCATCCGGGGAGGTGACCACAGTTTTGAAGGGCTAAATCTCCTCTCAGTGTTCCCTCACATCATCCTCCTGTGCAAGGAAGTTTGTCTGTACATGTTGATGCTGGGTTTAGCAAACAGATGTAGCAAACATGAAAGGAGAGATGTGAAAAATAACAAAGAAAAGAAGAGGGATAAAAAAAGCCCAAGATCAACAGACAGAGTGAAAACCAGAAATGTCAAGTAGTAATTGCTGCACAGACGTGAGGAATGTTAAAGGAAACTGTTTGGGGATTTATGTTCAAAAAAATAAGACAACTTCCCAAACTATTTCCTTTCAAATCTCTCAGCATTTTCCATAAATTCCATGTGCGTGTGTGGCGCTCTCTGATAACATACAAATCTGCATGCATAAACTGTTTGGAAATGTTTGTACAGTTCCATCCAAAAATATGACTATATGTTTGTGCTTTGATTGTCAGCGATAGGATATTAGGCAATAGCCACATGCAGCATGTCAGGGGCACTGGCTCAGTGTAGGTGGTATTAGCACAACCTCCCCCTTTCTGGCTGGGTCTCTGTAATGAAGGGAAACCAAATTATCCGAAGGAAGAACCTGTAAGCAGAGTGCAAGCAACAGCACAACCCCTGTTCTCAGTGACCAGACAAACCTACTGAAACCAATAAAGCCATTTCAAGCTCATACAAGTGTAACCAGGAGCAGAAATTTGCTAGTTTCCAGGTTCAGTGTCAGAGTTTTGGCAACTCTGCAGAAAAATAAAGCCTTTTTTTTTTTGGGGGGTGGGGGGGGGGTCTTTTTGAGTTGGCTGATAAAGTGACACTTTGCCTCGATCAGTGTTGTTTGAAATGTCTTTCATTTATTAACATTCTTGCTGAAGCTGAACATTAGTTCCAGTTTATCAGGAATATAACACAGCTGCATTTTCTGGATGGGAACACCACCAGAAACATGTTAACTATATAGTTGACAGCTATGCCTTGTTTACTCTATGCATAAAACCATACGGAAACAATCCTCATAGGAAATGTCTTTGCTTTTTATATCTGTATACAAATAAAAATGATAGGAGAGGCTGGCATGGGATGCTGGCTGAGAAGTGGGGTGGAAGGGCTTTGCTGCCCTACTGAGTAGTGGGATGGGGTCAGCTGTCACAAGGTGAGGTCTTGTGTCCCAAGTGTGACAGTGGGACCTCAGCACCACGATGTAACTTTGCAGAGGAGCACTGGGCGATGAGGAGCCTCTTGCTCCATCCTGCCTGGAATGGCAGGAGTTTCATTTCACCCAGGGTTTGCTGAGAAAGTCTCCTTGATTCCCCCAAGTGCAGGTCCAGCCAGGTCAGGCTGCTTTGGTACAGCAATAGGGTTTGCAGGGAGTTGCATCCATCTCCTCAGTTCTTTTTCTCCAGGACATTCCTCCTGGACATGCATTGTTCCTGAAGCAAATTCTGCAGGCAGGGCTCTGGCTTGTGGATGACTCTCAGCGCATGCAACCACAACACCACAACGGCTCAGCCTTGGCATTCCAGGCCAAGTTGGACAGGACTTGGAGCAACCTGGTCTAGTGGAAGATGTCCCTGCCCGTGGCAGGGGGTTGGAACTGGCTGATCTTCAGGTCTTTTCCAACCCAAACCAGTCTATGATTCCATGATTACTCATGCCAGGGAATGAGCTACCCAAGGAAACTGGCTGGCTCCCATGGGCACATGGCATGGGGGCTGCAGCAAAGAAGACACCTCCAGAGATGCTTCCCCTCAGCTCAGGGGGGCACAGGCTGAAGTGGGGAGGAAACTCTCACCGGGAGGACAAACCCCATGGACTTGAGGAAGGCTGCCCATTTGCCCACAGCCCAGGGAAGACGGCTACAAAATCCACCAGGACATGACACACCAGAGCTTACATGGGAGATCCTCCCTCCTGCCCTCCCTAGGCACAGGCAGGGTTAAATATTAACCACACCAGGTCTGCTTAGGTTAGGGTGCTGTGAGACAGCCCTTTAAGTTGGGCAGCTGCCCCCACAGCCATCCCCACGTGAAGGCAAGAGCAGAGAGCACACTAAGGAGCCCTGGAAATACAGGAGGGGCTGCCAACGTTTGCTGCCAAATGCTTTTATCTTTAGACGAAGATAAATCTGTTGCTTACTTAACCCAGCCTTTATGAAACCCACAGCTCTGGTTTTCCAGAATAACAGGAGCAGTGTAGGGCTGGCTGTTGTCCTGGTGAGCAGCAGATATATCCAGGGTTGCTAGAAGGTGACAACGTATCTCGCTGGGAAGATGGCTAGAGAGTAAATCACATATCAAAGATATAAATAAGAACTTAACCTCCACAGGCTGGAGAACTTATCTTCTCATGTTTCTGTAAAGTGCAGGTGTCTGTTTACTTGGGAGAGCAATTAAGATATAACATTAATAATGAAGCACCAAAAAAAAACCCCTGCTTCTCAAAAAAGACTTATGAAGTACATGACAATCTTGCAACACAACACAAGACAGATGTAACACACTTAGTAAAAGAGCAGAAATGTGCCATAAATACCTAAGAGGGTGTCCTCGGCTGTCACCCGGTTTGTAACCCAAGGCCAGAGGGAAGAAAGATGCTGGTGATACAGGGTGCAGCCCTCACCGCAGCCCTGGCTCTGAGCCCCAGGGTCTGCTCGCCAGGGTGCTGTTATTCATCTTAGACACAGCTGTGAGGTCAAACAGATGAATATCATCCCAGGGTTGTGGTGTGGAGCTTCGGTGTGAATTTGGGGGCTGCCTCCTCTAAGAGGTCCCAAGTTGGACCGACCAGGGACTACCCGTTTACCAGGACTTGCACCAAACCTCAGGCTTCCTGCAGAAATGAGCTTGTCTCTACCCTCATTTGCTTAGTTTCTGCAGGGATAGGTGCTGCAAAACCATTGACTGGGAATAGTAGCTCCCTTTTAGCTATAAAACTCACCAGTCCAAGTAAATACTGTGGAGTTTTTTTAATACTAGAGTTATTATCTGACAAGAATATAGCCCCTTCCTCTGCCACCCATGACCCAGGCTGAACCTCTTTGGCCTGTGTTATTGTGCTAGTGTAATTCAGTGGAAAAGAGATTGGATTAAACAGGCAGCTCCAGAGGAGTAAATAAAAGGAACATGCTTTAGAGAGTAAATAGACAAGTCTGGGTATAATGGAATAACTCCTGACCATGCTAAATCAAAGAGAAAAGAATGCCCTCACTAAAATCTGAACATGGATGTTTGTCTCTGCAAGAAAGAGAACCCAACAAAACCCAGGGGAACGCAGAGGATGTTCTGGGGGTGTCCACAAATCCACACTAGAAACAGTACCAAAGAAAGGAAGGTATAGAAGGAGAAAAACTGAGGAAAGATCTCTGTAACAGCCAGGCTTGTGCTGGTGAAGAAAGCCAGCTTCTGAATGATCTGTGCATGTTTCCTAAGAGCAGCGCAGAGAAAGCCGGGTTTGCTCCGGGTAATTCCTGACTGATTCCAGACCAAATCTGTTGAGCAGCAGCAGTGTGATTATTTTTCTCACTACCAGCCCTGCAGTTCAACCTGGACTGATGGGTCAGGTCCTCAGCTTCACCTCCTCTTTTCCCTTAATGCTGCTCCAGTGAAGTCAAGAGCATGTTTGAAGGCAGTAATGGCTTTTTCCTAGCACAGGAGATCCTACATGAGTAGCAGCAGCGCCTGTCCTGGCCAGCAGCACAATGTACCAAGGCACGAGAGGGGCTGGGAGGATTCCCTGCTTCCATCCTCAGCATGGAGATTCCTGCTTTGGGAATGGTTAGCTGATGGCATAAACCATCCAAAGTCAGTTGATATGTCTTCCTCTGCAGGCTGTTTTACCCCCCAGCAAGAAGTTGAGAAGCAGATGATGCCACGCTCACTACCTTCCCTTGCCCTGCTCACTAGTGCTTTGCACCTACAGCAGCCCTGCAAGAGAAATGGGGCACTCACCTCTCCACAATCAAAGCAAGGAAGAAAGGTTTTGTGCAGGTCAGAATCTGTTTCTTCTTGTGTTCATACATAACCCAATGTGGATCCTGGTCTGTCTCCATCCCTCCATCCCTGGGTTGGCCTGCAGAAAGTAAAGGAAAAGACTTGAACACCAACTCTGATCTGAATATATGAGCAGTAAATGTCCAAGTGGGGTAAAACATATGTGGAGTCATTTTTCAGAGCTGACATACTCATTTTCATGCAGTGGCATTAGAAAAAGTACATTGTGAATGACTCTGGAACATTTGTTTCCCATCAGCTGCAGAGGAAATTCTCTGCCCTTGCAAAGTGTGAGAGTCCTTCCCATGGGAAAACAGGACAATGAATCTGGGAGCCAAAATTGAAGTTCTCTTCCTCATTTCTACAGTGACTCTAGTGTCAGAGCCTTAATGAAGAGTTTTGACAATATATAGCATGTTGTTATACGATGTTGGCTCAGCTTCATGGACGTATTACCTCTTCTGTGCTAGCGAGGGAATAGGGATCATCATTTCAGTTGAAAACAGAAACACAAGTGCAGCGAGACTAAATATATTCTATTTTATACAGTCATTTTCCTAACCAGATCCCAAATGTCTTCTTCATAAATCATTTGCTAATATGAAAAGGATAAGAACTTTGGAACATTTGGGGGTCCTGATGTGACCATTGATTGAGATACCCAGATTATAGACACAACCACCCTTACTTGAGCACAGTGCTTGAATAAATGGAGAGAAGGAATTGTACACATTGTAAAGCTATACAGTGCAAAAGAATCCTTCAAGGAATACCACATCCTGAGCCTTAGACACGGAAATCCAGGCCAGGCATTATGGAAAAAAACTAATACGTTTTGAGGCCAGGAGGAATTACAAGGATGATCAATCTGAATAATCCAACGTTCCTAAACTCAGCCATATTTTCCAACGAAGTGGAGTAAGTCTGAATCTGTTGTGTGATCCAGAATCAAGGCGAGGGACTTGGGTTACAGACACCCATCTCATCTGCATGAAAGGCTCCACTTCAGAAGAGGTTCAAAAGCAGAAAGAGAATTACTACTGCGGGTCAGTGTTTCCAAATCACTGACAGTGACTCCAGGTGGGGAGAGTCATGCTGGATAGCGTGCTCTGGCAGGGCACACAGTTTTATGAATCCCAGTGCACAGGGCAGAAGGGCATTAGAGGAAAGCTATGGTCCATCAAAGCATTCTGCTTTCACCAGCTAAGCCTTCCTGCCCAACCTCTTTTCATCCATCTCATGTTGGCACCCAAAAAAACTGATACCTTCCTCTATTCAACTCTTGGCAGGTTGATTTGCTGCTTCTGTCTCTGTGTTTCCTTCAGGAAGCAGAATAAGAATGTAAGTCACATTGAGTCATGGGTACAACCCTGTGAGAAAGAGAGTGCAGGTTCTTGAAGAAGGTGGTGTGCTGTTCTTACCACTTTGAGGCCCATTTGGTGCCACTCTTTGAACTGGTACTGTCGATTTAACTGGAAGACAAGGCCCCATTGCACTATGCAGGAAGGCACTTCGTGGCCATGCTGGAGAACAGTTTGCAAGTGTGATTCTGTAGGAATCCATCCAGAGCCTCAAACTTGTTGTCTAACTGGGGTCACTGGAATCACATGCATCAGACCAGTAAACTATGTACTTGGCTAAGTCAGACAACATGGTTTTATAGCCCTGATAAAACCAGATGCCAAATTGCTTCAGAGTTAAACACAAACCTGAATGCTGGCATAGCTCAAACGTTTCTAGGAATAAACCACACACTTCAGAAGTTTAGCTCTGTTTTACCAATAAAGATGTTCTTAAAACAATCTCAGGTGTGCAAAAGGCAACTGAATCAACAACTCCTTATTCTGGGAAGACTGGTAAAGACACAAGGGAATTGAGATATCAAGAACTGCAAGCTGAAAAACCACATATGTAATGTAATGTCTCCAGCCATACATGTGAGTTTTCTGCATAGAACTAGGGTCATCTTTGGATGCATCTCCTGTTCCCCTGCTCTGTGAGTACCTCCATTTGATGGAGAAGCAAGATGCACTGGCAAGTTCAGTCACTTGGCTGAGCTCTCAAGTCAGCTATGGCTCTAAAGCCCAGACTCCCAGTCCTTCCTAATGAACCTTCATGCTTCGATACGGACACTTCCCGTTTCATAAAAGAGCAATATTAGGTGTGAGAACAAGTCTGCCTGCGACACAGGAGGGACTTTCACGATCCCAGAGCAACCAAGCTGAAGGGCTTTCTCTGGAGGAGGGTTTGCCACCAAGGCCATACCCAAGCTTTGTCACAGAGCTGCATAAGCCAGCTGCCAGCCCTTTTCCTCTAGCTGCTAGTTCAGTTGTCAGTCCCATGCAGGCTCCTGATTTACGGCAAGTCATGCCACCATCTTCCGAGCTGGAAGTGAGAATGCCTGCGTGAAACCCTGGATGCCACTGCAGAGTATGGGACACATGGTGTGAAAGCGTCTCTTAATGATGCAGTAGGTGTAGGACAAGTGGCTGACACCATCAACCCCTAACAAGGGGAGTTTGCACAAAGAGCAAACATGAGCACATGGGCTAAGGTTGGGAAAATACTGGTCAGGGATAAGCTGCAGCCGCAGAATTTATCTCCAAGTCCAATTTTTTCCAAAGCTCAGGAGCATTTGGGTCCGGAACTGTTTTTCAGTCTGTTGGAGACAGCAGCTCTCATAAAGACACTGAGACATTGGCTGCTTTGGTTTCTAGCACCTGATCCAAATACCTACATGAGCACACGGCACTCCCAACATCTTCCTCTTCCCCTCCTATTGTCCTGACATGTTGTCATCAACTCACTTGAGTTAGAATCATGTTTAGGGAAGCTTTGCAGACACTTCTGAGCTTTGCCAGGAATTCATCTCCTCATCCCACTTCGTCCTGAAGAGAGCCAGAAGACTACATGTTTGTCTAACCTATTGTCTACCCCTTGCTAGTCATACCCCTTCCTTACCCCAGCATTAAGACAAAAGAGAAAGGGAGAAATAAGTGCTGCTAAATCTCAGTTATGGATGAGTAACAAACGGGTGCTTTACCCCTCTGCTGCTAAACCCTTCTGCTGGTGCAGAGACATGCATCTGAGCTCCATCAGACGCAGCATGGCACCACTTTGCTCCTTACAACTGATGCCATGTGAACTGAACTATATGATTTCCAGGGCCAGATGAAAAGTTACCTAAGCCACATGAGGATAAGTCCTCTGACAACCAAAAGTGCTAGGAAGCAAAAGGAAGAACAGGTAAGAGGGTCTGCATAGAGTCTTCCAGACCTGCAAAGATGGGTATTGATCATCAGTGGAAGGGCCAAATGATTCAGTCCAGACACTTGTGGAAGCACATCTCCGTTGTCTCCCAATGCATGCCAGAGATACCTCATTTTTTTTTAATATCTGATTATCTCCCCTTCTGAGATGAAAGAAACATTGAAAATGCCAACATTTACTTTCAATTCTTCTTTTCTTACCCATGTCTCCCTCTTAGACGGTAAGTGCAGCCTCTGTTTTGCCATGTACAGCAGTAGTGTGTGAATAATAAATAACAATGATATGCTTTCAGCCAGAAAATAAACCCCATATGTATCCTCAAGTCTCTCTTTTCTCTTGAAGAATGCATGCAAACATTGGTTCCAGAGACTGTTATAATCCTGTTTACTTGTCAATGCTTGGAGTGAGCATGTAATTACAGTTCCACTGTAAGATACTTAACATGTAATTCAATGGCAAAGAGCTGCCACGTTATTATAGTCTTCTAAGGTTGGATTTATGCCCTGAAACTAAATTAGTCCCAACAATTTCTGTTCAGAGGAGAATAATTTAATGCAAATATTATCAAGCACACCAAAGAGCAAATTTCACCCAGACAAGAGAAAACACGAGTAACTAATTTATCTTTTTTAAGCTTTGCCACCAGTTTTCCTGGACTTTTATCTTCCAAGATAGGCAAAGGGTTTGTGTTCAAGCAGGGTGCAAAAGTGCAACCAAAGAATCCTTAGGAATCAATTCTGTCCTTGGAAACAGACACAAAACCTGTGCAACACGTCTTTTTAGTGATACCCAGTGGTGAAACTTCGATGTCAGTGCTGAGCTAAAAGAAGAAGAAAGTTATAGGAGTATCTGGCCTTTGCTCACTTATTCACCCCGGTGCAGCTATGTCTCTAGGATCTGTTGTTAAGCTACTGCCTGTCATACCATCATCAGCAACAACATTAATTGGGCCCTGCCTTTAAAATAATCCATCCTCAGCACCGCAACACTTAGCACTCCTACGGGCCTGTTCATACAAGACTCTCAGAGGGCTTTACATATCCCGTCTGCTTAAGCAATACAATGTGCCCAAGAATTTGGTCAGAGGCACAATGGGGGGAGCTGTGTTTGCCACAGTAAAGCTACACACTTGCCTATGGCCACAGCCGAGGCTGCTCAAGGAGCAGAGGGAGGACTCCAGCTCTTGGCTGTGTCATTTTCGGCAAATATGAGCCTCAGTTTCCCATTTGTAAAGGAGCTTTGGATTTTCAGTCAACAGTGTGACACCAGCCATGGGGTCCCTCTGGAACAAGTGAGTTATCCACAGCAGTGTAGTGCCCTTCATCACCTTTCAGCAAGGTTGCCCCATCGAGCCATTCCCTAACCCTTTAAGCTCCTTGCCAACCTTCTCAGTACGAACATAATGCATCCTGTTCTGTGTCGTATTGCCCTGTCGAGCCATTCCTTGAGGCTCCTTTTCAACCCTTCCAGTACAATCCCAACGCAGGCAGTTCTGTTACAAGGCGCAGAGGCCACAACAAGGCGAAGAGCCCACAGGAGTCGCATGAACACGGGCAGAAAGCCCCCGAAGCTCAGAGGAAGGAGAGCAGAGGAATGAATGCATCACGGGGAGCACCGGGGACCCCGTGCTGCCAGCAAGCCCAGGTGTGCGCTGGCAGGCGGGAAGAGCGCGGCCGTGAGCTGGTGATGACAGCTCGGGGTCCCTGTACATGAGTTCTTGGGGTCTCGTATGCATCTGTTGGGGGGTTTGGGGGATAATTAAGCAGGTGGGCTGTCCAGCACGCCTGCCAAAGTCAGGCCTGCTGGAAGAGGGTGCAACCCTACGGAAACCATGCAGGCGTGTGGATGTATATGCACACAAACATGCGGGGGAGAGGGGAGAGGCAAGTGGCTCGTATGCATTTGCAGAAGCACAAGAAGACCCCGGGAAGAGAGATGTGTGATGTGCAGTGCAGAATCCAAGAGCCACCGTACCCCACCACCACCACCACCCCCTTGTTAAATGTCTCCTGGTTTAGCTGTTTTAGCAATTCTCCACTCTTTTATTTAGGGAGAGCGCTCTGATGGACCGCCCGAATAGCCAGGTTCATACGACGGTTACATTGTGCCATCTTCTGGTTAAAGGATGTGGACTCCCTCCCCGCTTAACTCCAGCACAGAAGGAAAGCTGTCTTCTTAAGCCTTCAAGAAGTGAGATCTGGAGCTGTCTGGGCAGATCTGCTGTTGTGGTGTAACAGCATTACCTGCAGAAATGAACCGCAGGCACAAGGCAGAGTTACTGAGGATCACGGGGATGCAGGAGCTGCCAAACACAGCCCTGGTCTGCCAAGCCTGCTGGTCTTGACTCCAGGAGAAATGAAGCTTCAGCCTCTCTCTTCAACGTGACATTGAGACACCCCTATATCCATTTGGCCAGCTGTGTGGCTATGAACCACATGTAGGTGATGAGCTGAGGCAAACGAAAGTGAAAAAGAAAGTAGACTCAGCAGGGTCCTCAGAGACAAAACACGCTCATCTCTCTACTAAGGAAGATCATAAATATCCATAAATGCATGAGGACACATGTTCGGAGCAGCTGCCAATTACTCATCTGGATCATGAATATGGGGAACTAGATGTTCCCAATCCACCCTTTGCTGCACAAAAACGAAGCTACACAACTGCAGAGGGATATGTGATCTTGGAAAGAGCTCTTCGTGGACAAATAACTGGTCCGAATGTGCAAGCCCAGGCTTGATGCAAAAAAAAAATCAATTGACAAACCCTCTCATTTTTCAGCAGCACAGTTTATAATCCGAGTTTTAAAACATGGCCCCTGAAAGTAGAGCAATTTCCAGCACTGCCACATCACGCCCAGCTCTGAGCTCACTTGCACCAACGTAGCTCACTGGATTTCGACAGCAACATTTCTCCACCTACCAGGATCATTTCACAGAAGTAGGTGTGCAGGATGATGAGTTCAAAAGGAGCTAATTAGGCACAGATTAGACAGACAAATTAGAAACAACGACTTCACTAAATACTGGTTAAACAAACACAGCTTCAGGGAAGATCCGTGCTAGGGAATGTCAGCAGCAGCACTAGTGTGAGCTGGATGAATTAGGTGCACAGCGGTCCCCACCAAAAAGCTGGCATGTAATGATGTTGCTGCAGGAAACAGTATGAAAGGATGAAATCATCTCCTGTTCCAAGAAGGGGAAATAGCCGCTGCATTTCAGGCACTGCAGAGTACAGGACCCGGCAGACCAGTGGCTGCAAGCATTTGCTGTCCTAGTCATGTAAAATTATTTGGCTGTAATGAGCTCTGCAAATGTGTTTAGTCTTTTTATAGTGCTCCAAAGTTTCAAGTAAACCAGGGTAGCTATGATCAGCAGCAGCCTGCTGATGTTACACGCAGGTATCAGCCAGCGCTGCTCTACCATTTCATTCTTAGCTGAAGTAGGAGAAGCAGAGAGAGTTTTACAAGCTTCAGATGACTTCAGCCTAGTCTGCCCATTTATAATCTGCCTAAACTTACACATACCACATACCTACTTGTGCAAGACTCTCATCTTGAGGAGATATGGGAACATGTCCAGATTTTGAAGTCATTTTGTAGGCCTGTACCCTCAGTGATCTGGCACATGAGCAATTGGGAACTTGGATTGCACCATGCTGCAGTCCAGTGCTACGTGATGTCCCTGTGCATTACATGGAGAGCAATATTATGTTTTCTAAGGCTAAGCTTACGCTTGTCACCAACAGCAGAAGGATTTTGGACCTGAATTTGGGTGCTCAGTGGATTGAGATGAGAATTGACCATCTCACGGCAAGGCATAAGCTTTGCTAGCATCTGACCGCTGCTGTTATCTAGTCATCTCCCAAGAATGAGCAAATCCCTCCCTACACTTGCATCATTGCTTGAACACATTAGTAATAAAATATGGAGTGTTTTTCCTGCCTGCAAGCATACCAAATATCAGTCTTCCTTATAAATCAGGTTTTAAACCTTGCAGCATTTTGATCATTTCTATGCCTACATTTTTTAGCTTGCACAGGCCAGGACTGATGAAAACATTCAGCATGGGCTCTTTCAGGGCTGTGAGCTTCCAAAAGCAGCAGCCCAAACTTGTATTTATTTCATTATTTACTGCAACTTCCACGTTTTCTTTGGACTCTTTTTTTTCCCCAAATCTGCTCTGAGTTGCTGTTCATTCATTGCTGCCACACTTTTCCTTCTCTCCACTCCAGTTTGGCTCTGTCCTCCTCCACTTTTGGCACCACAAGGTTTTCTGCCAGGTCATCAGCACTGATGAATGCATCCACCCTCAGTGTATTTTGCAGGATCCCATGGCCTCACTTTCCTTTCCTGGAGAACAATCCCACTTCATCCCTGCCTCCATTCTCTGCTCTGATCACATCAGGAGGTTTTGACCCATCCCTCCCTTTGCCCTTTCACTGCTATCACCTGCAATACTACAGCATTTCACTGCAGAGCAGTCCCTGCCACCAGATCCCCATTCACCACCCCTGGCAGTGCTGCCTGCTCCCAGCATTCCAGCAGCCCATGAATCTCCCTGATACCCTCTGGGACCAAGAGAAAGCAAGTCCCCAGATGACCAGGAACTGGCCTGGTCTTGAAGGCATGAAATAAGTGTCACCTCCACTACTGACCTCCTTGGCACCCTGCAGCACCCTGGGGAGCTCACCAATAGCAACAGCTCCCTCCTCCTGGATAATATATAGTCTGAGCAAGTGTATTTTTAACCACTTAGTATTTTTATCCAGTTTCTAGCACAGCAAGATATCAAATACCCTGCTGAATCCCAAATGTGTGATGGCTGCACTAGATTCACTGCATCTACTAAATAAAAAAGACAATTATACATTTGTTTGGCATGATCTGTTTTGAATACACCCATGTTTTTTGCTGGCTATTGGATGCTTTTCTGCTGAATGTTGCTACACAAACTCCTTCAACACATTGTGAAGCCCAGACACCTCTCCAGAACAGACAACAAGTTAAAAACACAGAAGTTGCCAAGACCTGATTTCATGATCTTCTTAAAGACAGGTATCATATTTATTTGCTGCCAGCCTTCAAATGCCTTAATTTTGATCTATTGACTTAATTTTCTCTGGCGGGTTGTTTTTCTCACTAGATGCCTGATCCTCTCATGTTGTCCCATTCCCATTGACAGCAGAAAGAATTTTGGCTGATCAAGGGCTAGAGGACACGGCCCTGGCTTTTTCCAGCTCCCCTGGGTGCATTTCATCTCTTGATTTATGTGAGAAATAGTTAGTTTGCCTTGGTGGAGAAACAAAAACACCCAAGTGCAAAAAGAAAAGGCGACTGAAGACACAATGGTCACGTCGTTATTGAAATGTTCTTCTCACTTCAGAAACAACAGTCTGTGCTCAAATGAAGTGATAAGTGGGGACAGACATTAAGCCAAAATAAACCTCCTTATCTTAAAAAGAATTCAGCTTCCTAAAGCCAACCTGGATCTGATCTGTGTGAACAACAAGAGAAAGTGCAAGAAAGCTGAGATAGTTCTTAAAATAATATTTCTATAGGACCCAACAAAAAGTAAACTGCTCAGGGGACAAAAGCTATTGACAATTAGCACTGACACTATGCCCAGGAGAGGTCAGATGGAGAGCAGAACACCAACCCTTCTACATCTTGCACGTTTAATTTACAAACACAGGCAACTATCCTGCCGGGAGATACCTTGGCCAGACATCAAACACCAAGAGGTTCTCATTGTCTGTGAACTTCCCTTTAAAAGCAACAGGACTTCTCCCAACACGTAAGGTTAAGGGCCTTTGGTTAAAAACTGTGTATTGGACCAAACTCACCAGCTCCACTGAGGCAAGAAGGATGATTCCCACTGCATGGCACTGAGTAAGGGGCTTCATTTCAAGCCCTGGCCCTGTGAGAGACTTTTTGGGTGTCTTTCAGCACCAAATTTACCTTCCTCTTTTAATCCCATTCCTTGAGGTTGGGATGAAGTAAGAAAATAAAACCTTAGTATATTCTTTGTGAAGGGTTATAAATCCCTCTTGGTCACCAAGTCAAGCCCTCAGGTGCAGAAAACAGGCATAACACAAGAAAAAAACAATTTAGGGGGTTGGCACTAAATGACCTTTAAGGTCCCTTACAAACATTCTATGAGTCTATGTTTTTATGATTAGGTTCTGTCACTGTCTGTATGGCAAACAAGATGTCCCACACCATGCCTTGAACTCATTCCAGGACACACACAGATACATATTTAGATGCATGCACACCAACCTGTGTGTACTGACTCCATCTTTGCTCCATCTTTTAGTTAATATAACCAATCATGTCATAAAACTTCCAGGACCACTGTGACTTCTGCATATAAGAAGCCATCCATTTGCCCCCATGAGCCACCACCCTTCAGCCAGCCTGACTTGTGTTCTCCAGGTTAGCAACAAACTGGTCCGTCACAGGGTTTTGCCTAATATATAAGCTGCAAACTGAAATATCCAGCTGGTGGTTCAAACAGGCTCTTTAAGGACTCTTAGGGTGCCACTGTTACAGAACACCAAGGGAGGGCTGTGCCAGATGTGAGCCCCACAGCTGTCCCACCTTCCTCTTCCATCCCGTGTTTACAGCAGCGTAATCTCCAAGCAAAGGATGCTGGTGGTGCACCATGACACACCTGAAGCAAACACTGCCCGAAGAGATGTTATTATCCACACGGCACCAGCAGTGGACAAACTGACATCTCCATATGGTAAATGTAGGGCCGTGGATGTGCCCAAAGGGCTGAGGGCTGACAGCCCCATGCAGTCTTACAAGAGCCAAGTCCATCACTGAGCTCACACCAAGAAAAGCCTGTGTCTTTGCCAAGTATTTTGCAGAGGGAGGAGAAGGTCGTACCCTGGGACACTGTTTCCTAGCAGGGCAGAGTAGAAATGACACTTCAGGTATGCCCACCTTGCCTGGGCACTTTCTGGAGCTGGATCTAATGGTGTTACCCTCCTCTAAAGCCCACATCCAAGTAGCATGGGTGCTAGAAGAGGTCCAGCCCATCAAACTGTCCATGGAGGGAAGGCACTAATGAAGCAAAGCATCCTCTGGGAAAGGCTGTTTTTCCTTTTCTGACTTGCAGAGTCTCTCAACACTGTTTCAATCATATGACACACTTGGCAGTAATGTGGCCTGAATTGTTGCTCCTCAGGGGTCTGTCTGACAAGAAAACTGAGGAATGACTCATGTCGTGGCGCTCGGAGCGAGGGGAGGGCAGGACCTGGAGGTGACTAATGATTCAAAAGCACAGTTTTACTTCCAAGGGGGGACGGGCCAATCCTACACACGATGCAGGAAAAGGGCCTTGTAGGAGATCAGGGTGATGGAGCAAAGCAATGGGCATGTAAACAGTGGAGAAATGCATCCCTAAGGCAGAGACAGCACTGCCATGAAGAGCAATGTGATACATACCTGATCCAGCACAGACTGGGAGACTCAGGGGATGTGGATGGTTCAAAGCTGAACCAGATCACTAGAAAATACATGAGGGCTGTTTAGTGGTAACCCAAAATGGGGTTTGGAGGTTTCTACTGGATTTCTTCCTCAGTTACAGGAAAGACCCAGTGGTGGAGACATTCAAGAAAATTATGGCCCTTCCTCAATCAGAGGAGGAAAATTGGTTAGACCTGTATTGTATTCCCTCCCCATGGAGATACACTGTGATCTATGCAATATCTGTGTTGGAGCGATCCAGATTGGCTCTAATGACATTTTAGGGAGATGCCCTCACTGGACCGTTGCAAGTGGGCTGCATAAAGGGAAGAATACTTCCCCTTTGCTTCCCAAATGTTTGCTTTACATCCATAACTTTAGCCATAACACACCATCCTTTTACGGAGCCCAAGTGGCCCATCTTTTGCACTTCTTACTTCTTAACAAATCACATGGAAAAATGCTGTAGTTCCTTTCCTATCCCCTGTCCAAGGGAGAGAGTCAAGTAGGGGAAGATGGAAAACTGCTATAAAACCAGTAGCTCCTTGTTACATCTCTGCTCATCTGTTTTCTTGCATATCCCTGTCCATAAAAGTCCCATCCTACTATACATACTAGCCTCCTCCAACCCAGCCTGGGCATCTCACAGGAGGCAACAGCACCTCAGGAAAGGACAATGGGAGTTTTAGGAGAAAACAGGCAAGTTCCAGAGAAATCATACCCAAAGAGGCAGTTTTGTCTAATACAGAATATAGAACATATATAGAAACTAATACAGAATACGTGGCTGTTGTTACACAACACTTGACACTGCTGAAAGGAGCATAGAGTGGGAAAATAAAACACCCTCCACCCCTCCACTTACTGCCAGCACCAAGCACATCCAGCTACTAAACTGGAGACAGCTCACCAGCTATGGGGCACTGGTCAGGCTGCAGGTCCCTCTGGGCTGGTGGGCATCAGGAAAAGCAGGATGGGGTGAGCACATCCCCATTTGGGTGCAGGGCAGGCACACAGAGGATGAGGCTGGCTCCTGGGATAGCTAAAGCATGGATGGGGTTTGCATTTGGCAGGAGGGGGAGGGGTTGCTGTGCCGTTGCATCAGGGCCAGCTGCCGAGACGATGTCTGGACCCAGGCACTGATTAGAAGTTATCCCAGACGGAGCAGGGTGAGGGCAAGACAGGGAGAAGTGAGTGATGGATTAACCCGTTTTGAGTCACACTCTCCCTGTAAAGAGCAGGTTACTTTCTGCTCTGATGCTGAGTTACACTAACAGGCATTGCTGAGACAGGGCCTGGGTGAGATTTATTTATCTTGAATCCCTTTAAACATTTCAACAGCCCGCGGCTGTGCACCCAGCAAGCCTGTGAAATCAGATGCCTCGCAGTTCCTA